>NC_061116.1:86562564-86865789 GCF_002878395.1 Capsicum annuum | reverse complement strand
ACAATTAGTACCTACCACTCGTATCCAAGCCTCAACCCTTGGATCAAACACTGTCCAGTATATGACTCATCCTACCAAGTCATAAGCATAGCATCTGATTCATACCCATAACCCATATTACTGGATGAATAAAATACCAGGAGAATCAAACACTACCCACCGTACGAGTTCACGATATGAATTATACCAAGACCTATGACTCACATCTGTAAGTCATACCCATTCCAGTTACCAAAACCATCCCACCAACTAACATTTGTCGGCATACGATAGGACCGTACCACTTGTACCCCAGTATATGTCTCGTACCCATGATTTGTATTGGTTTTGAAGAATGAATTTTTAGGAAATTTTCTAAGGTTCAAAACATAAGATGTTTTAAAATCGAAGACTTATACCTCCTACCATATTAAGAAGCCTCAAAAGAGGCTATCTGAATATTGGAGTAATAATTATTATTGAAAGCAAACTCAATAAGAGTCAAATGATCAACCCAAATAATTTTTAAATCAATCACATAAGCCCTAAGCATATCCTCTAAATTTTGAATGGTACGCTACTCTTGTACATTTATTTAAGGTTGGAAAGTTGTGCTAAGGTTCAACAAAGTACAAAAACCTTTCTAAAATGAACCCCAGAAGCAAGAAAAAACTGCATACTTTAATTTGAAATGATAGACATGGGTGCTCCATGCAATTTAACTATTTCCTGAGTGAACAACTTAGCATAATCCTCTCTTGAGTAGTGAGTCCTCACCAGTAAGAAGTGAGCAGACTTAGTCATCCTATTCAGACCCAAAAAAAATTAGTCCTTATCGGTAAGAAGTGAGTAGACTTAGTCATCCTATCCTTAATAATCCAAAGAGAATCATACTGATTGTAAAAATGCAGAAGACCAGTAACAAAATCCATATGAATCATCTCCCACTTCTACATAGGCAATTCTATCTCTTGAGATATGTCATCAAGCCTCAAATATTCAACCTCGACTTATTAACAAACCATACACTTCACAACAAAATTTGCCACATCTCGCTAAATATTATTCCACCAGTAGATTTACTTTAAGTCATGATATATCTTAGTATAACTAGGGTGAACTTATATCGAGACTCATCAGCCTCAGTCAAAATCCTTTTTTGCATCCCATAAACATCAAGAACACATAATTTTCCTTGGTACCTCAAGATACCATCTCCTCTAATATCAAAAGCCATAACCTTTTTCTAACCTATATCATCCTTAATCTATATAAGTATGAGATCCAAAACCTACTTCTCTTTCACCTCAGCACTAAGAGATAATTTAATCACTTCCTAAAAAATCACTCCTCCATCTTCAAAGTCTAAGAGACAAACTCCCAAGTTAACCTACCTATGAATATCCATCACTAACACTCTTTTCTTCTTATTACTATGAGATTACCTCCACATAGATAACTTTCTAAGAGCATAAGCAGTAACATTAGCTTTACTTAGATGGTAATAAAGTCTCGTGTCATAATCCATATGCAATTCGGGTTACAACCTCTGCCTTAGATTCAGTTCCTTCTATATAAACACATACTACAAGATCTTATAGTCTGAATAAATATCCATATGCACCCCATAGAGATAATGGAGCCAGATTTTCAATGCAAAAACCACAACCACCAACTCTAACACATGAGTTAGGTAATTCCACTGATGAACCTTAATTTTCCTGGAAACATAAGCCATAACCTTGCTATGGTATATCAAAACATAACCTAGTCTACACGGGATGCATCACATACACTACAAACCCATCAGTACCCTCAGGTAGGATTAAAACTAGCAAAATAGTCAACTTATCCTTTAACTTCTCAAAACTGCCCTCACAAGTATCAGACCATAAAAACTTGATATTTTTCTAAGTTAACTTTATCAGTGGAGCAACATAAAGGAGAAACTCTCCAGAAGGCTCCTATAATACTCATCTAAGTTTTAAAATCTCCTAATGTTAGTTGGAGTCGTGGGTCTAGGCTATTTCTTAACTTTCTTAACTTTTAATGGATCTACCTTGATCATCTCACTAGAAACAACATGCCTTAAAAAGTTCACAACACTCAACCAAAATTCATACTTAGAAAAACTTGCATATAATTTTTGGTCCTTAAGAGTCTGCAACACAATTAGAGGTAATTAGCGTGATACTCCTTATTCTTAGAGTACACCAAGATTTCATCATTGAACACTATAACAAAAAATTCTAGTGAACTACCTAAACACCTAATTCATAAGATCCATAAATGACATAACCAAAAACTCATAATGGCCGTATCGGGTTTGAAAAGTAGTCTTGAGAATATCAACCTCCCTAATATTCAACTGATGGTAGCCCGAATAAATATCAATCTTAGAGAAATACCTAGAACCCTGAAGCAGATCGAAGAGGTAACTAGTCCTAAGAAGAGGATACTTAATTTTCATTGTAATCTGATTTCAACTGATGATAGTCTATACACATCTGAAGAAACCTATCTTTCTTTCTAAAGAAAAGTATAGGATCACCCCACAGAGACACACTAGAATGAATGAAACCCTCATTAAGAAGATCTTTTAACTACTCTTTTAGCTCTTTAGTTCAACCTTAGCCATCCTATAAGGAGGGATAAAAATGGGTTGGGTATTCAATATAAGATCAATCCTAAAATCTATTTCCCTATCGAGAGGAATTCTAGAAATATCATTGATAAAAATATTAGGAAATTCATTAACCATAGGGATAGATTGCAAAGAGGGACTCTTATAGTTTGAATTTTTAACCCAAACTAGATGCTAAAGAATTCCTTTAGCTATGAGATAAATCTCCATTTAGGTACTAAGGAACTCCCCTCTCATTCAATCACTGGAATATTAAGAATATAGAAATTAACCTTTTGGGTCCTACAATATAAAGAAGCATAACATGAATGAAGCCAATTTATCTCTAAGATTATATCAATGCCTACCATATTAATTCTATCAAATCCACCAAAATCTCCCTGTGAAAGATGGACACCATACTAACACTATATATTTTTCTAGGAACAATGGAATCACCTACCAGAGTAGACATAGAAAAGGCGTCAGAAATATTTTTAAGACAAAAACCAAAGTGTACAACCACATAAGGAGTCACATAAGATAAGGTAGAATCAGGATCAAGAAAATAATAAACACCTCAAGAAAAGAGTTGTAACATACCAGTGACAATATCTTGATTGCTTTAGTTTTTTGACGTATAGGAAGTGCATAGAAACTATTTTGGGCAATATCGATACCCAAAGTAGATCCCTTAGGTGCAGGAGCTGAAGAAGTGGAAACTGGAACCTTATTAGCCCCAGTGGCAACTTTAGCTCTAGGAAGTTTTAGCTGCATATAGCCATGATGACCATAATTAAAATATCAATTCCTTCCCCTATAATAACCATGGTGAAGTTGCCCAAAAAATGGCAAAACGGGTAAGGTAGGGCTGAATAAGCTCCACTATCCTGAGACTGGGCACCCTGTGCCTTAGGACCACTACTAGCTTGGAATTGATTATCACCTAAAGTCTTAGGATAGGGACCCCTAGTGGTCGAATATGAATTTCCCTAGTACTTTTTCTTAGTCTACTACTTTTCATATCTTCTATTATTCTGTTAACCTTCACCCTGTTATGAATATGTAAGATTCTTTATCTTTCTTTGTCTTATCTATACTAAAAAAATTTTCTCTTTATCCATCTATTGTATATAAACCACCATCCTAGATATGTCCATACTATTGTTAAGCATTGCAACCTTACACTCCAACACAAAGTCATGGAACATACCAGAAGCAAACTCTCTCATTCAAGACCTAATATTGGTGAAACTTCTTGGGTTTTGACTATAAGAAATATTCCTAGAATTTTTATTCTCCTGACCCTATACGACTAATGGGTATAAGCTATATATTAGGGTATGGTGATATGGTCCTATTGTATGCTGACCAGTGTTAGTTGGAGATATAGTTTTCGTTAATAGAATGGCTATGAATTAAAGGTATGAATTATAGGGATTGGTATGAGTTATACCAGGGACTCATATGGTGGGTAGTGTTTGATCCTCCTTATATTACATTTTGTTAGGGATATTGGTTATGGATACAGATCGATTGTTGTGGTTACGACTTGGTTGGATGAGTTATATACTGGGAAGCATTTGATCCAAGTGTTGAGGCTTGGGTATGAGTGGTGGGTACCAATTATATTAGAAGGGTATGACTCATATGGGTTAGTCGTATCCTTGTGATGGGTTTTTAAGGAATGTAAGTAGGAGTATTATAGATATTTTCATACTTACCCTAATTAGGACCCATGACTTCTAATACACTTTGGAGGTTATTTACCCTATTATTGTATTCATTAACCCTTAAAAACTATCCCAAAATAATCCATGATTCTCTTAAGAGCTTTTGGGGCAAGAAGGCTAGGGTTTTATCTTGAGGACAATTTTAGGGTTTGTCTTGGTTATTTCTTACCATTAATTCTTCAATATAAGGCATGCTTCTCTTCCCTCATTGTGATTTTAACTAAAGGCATGGTTTATATGATTGATTTCATGGTCTAACTATTTCATGATTATGGCTTTCAATATTATTTTGGGGTTCTGATAGTAAATGCTAGGTTATGGTTTCCTATGGTTTTAACTCTGCTTTTATATGCATTAATGGTGGTTTTGGACACCTGGATTGCATGCTCATGGTTTAATGGTCTTTGGAATTGGTTCAGGTTATATTATGCCCCCAATGTTTTTGATAAAATTCTTATAAAGGTATGTTTATTGCATTGACTTTTTTAATGGAATCTTGAGCATTAATGGCGAGGCCTATAGAAAATCTGTGGAAGGTGGCGATCCCGGAGGGACCAAAACTGGAAACTCATATTTGTTGATATAAGGATTTGTCTTAGTGGACCATGTGCATGATGTCACACTTTTTGGAGATTTACTAGTCATCCCATAGGATACTTCCCTAGTCGTACAGCTACACATACTGGGCCCTTTCAGCTGGGTTAGCTAAACCTATATAGCCTATGAGTGGTTTTGAATGGCCAAGCTACATAACCCAGGTAAAGGTTTTAAATGTGTGCTAAACCAAGATCCCCTTTCTCAACATAGTTATATAATTTATGATTGTGTGCATTGGATGGTTTTACTTGGTTTTATAATTGAAATTATTTTATCCTTATCTTGACATTCATGCTAGCAGTCACTCGCTAACTCATCCATTAGTGGTTGTATACCGATGCTATAAAAGAACTAACTGTTTAACTCTTCTTTCATAGTGATTAACTTAGGGACATCATTTATACTAAAGTGGTGAGCTTCCATCCTTTTGGAGTATATTATTTTATTTTATGGGCATTGTTAGACATTTTGACATTATTTTGGATATTGATTTTTGCCATGGTTTGGGGCATTTCCCAACCAAATCTATTTACTCTTTTGGATAGAGGCTTTATGGTACTTCTGGAAGTTCATATGGGCAGGATTGGTATTGGTGTCCCCCTTGGCATTAGAATAAGCTAGGAGGATAGCATCATCATACATGACTTCTCATTGTTCCATCATATTAAATTTTGGGATTTATTATCATACTATGTTTTGGTATTCTCTTTGGTGATGGTGTGATTTATAGCTTTTAGTTTGGTTTGGTATGGTTGGATGGTTGATTTGGTACAAGTGGAGTCAGTTGGGTTGGTCACGAATGAGATCCTATTCCAGAGTCTTCATGAGAGAATTTATGCTATTTTGTTATATTCTCAAAAGTTATCCCATCTTATGCTGGATATAGGTGGTTAGTTTGGGTAAATGGGGAAGGTCCCCAACCTTAGTTGGACTTGGGATGCCTATTATGACAAGGCTTGGGGTCGGGACATGTCAAGAAGGTATTAGAGTTTAGGTTCATGGTCTGTTGGGAGTCCACAAAGCTATGTCAAGTAGAGTCTTTTTTAGGGGTGTGAAGCACGCTATACTCATAAAAGAGAGGCTATAAAATATTTAGGAATGTTTCACAATCTTGGTATTATATCTTCAAGATTAAGTTTTAAATCCTGGAATTTTCTTTAATCATTGTTTGCTCATCTTTCAAATCATGCATCTATGATCTGTAACACAATGAAATTCACACATCCCATTTGGGGATAATACTGAAGGGGTACATCTTACGTTTGGAGTACATCTTCAATCTCATGGTCCTATTTTTTTTATATTATTAGAGTTCCTTCTATTCCAGTTAATTCTCCTTAGGTACCTCAGGGAAATATGATGAATGTAGAATTTTGTTAGTCTATTCATGTTATTGCCCAATTGGCTGCTGCTCAAGCTGAGCAAGGTATGGCTGATACTTTGTCCACTAAGTCCACAAGGGTTGGTCAATTTATGAAGATGGTCCTCCTACTTTTACTGGAGTAAAGGTGGAGGACGATCTATAGGGCTTTGTAGATGAGATGGAAAATATCTTTTAGGTAATGTAGACTACTAATACAGAGGGGGTTAATGTTATAGCTTATCAGCAAAAAGATATTGCTTATTAGTGGTATGAGAAGTGGGATATGGATAAAGGTGATATGTAAGAGGAAGGATTATGGTAGGCCTTTTCTAATTCCTTCGTGGATCAGTTTTTTCCACAAGAGTTAAGGAAACCTAAGATAGAAAATTTGTAAACCTTAGGTAGGAGAGGATGTCTATAAAGTAATACTTTTTGAAGTTTCATCAACTATCAAGTTATGCTTCTAACTTGGTGGCTGATATAAGGTCAAGAATGAGAAGGTTCTCTTCTATTTTGAATAGAGATTCAATTCTCAAGAACAAGATTGCCTTGATAATTAAAGATATGGACATCCCAAGGTTGACTATTCATATATAATAGGTTGAGGATGAGAAGAGAAGTCAAGTGGAGTTTGGGGATAGGCAGGGAAAGAGGAGTAGGTTTTCTGAATAGGGAGGTGCTCAATCTCACGGTGGTAGAAATAGTGGTAAGTGGCAGAAAAAGAAGTTGTGAAGTTTTGGCTCCTTTTCTGCTAGTTCTCCTTACCAGTCGGGAGACAATCATCATCAAGGCGGTGATGATTCTAGAGCACAGGTTGCCCAATTTTATGTGAGTGGAGTTTTGTTAGTTTCTTTGTGTCCTACTTATTAATTTTATAGTTGTCCTCATTAGGGATATTATGAGAAATAAACTGACAAATTCTTCAAGTATGGCTAGGCAGGCTATTGACTTAGGGATCATCCAATCAATAAGGGTGTTATGAGGGTGAATAAGATTCCTATTGTTTATCTTCTGCTCCTTCACCTGGTGGTGTGGCATCTACTTCTGTTACTGCTCCTGGTTCTAGTATTGGCCAAAATATGTTGTATGCTTTGGCATCCCAACAGGAATCTAAGGCATTACCTGATGTTGTTACTGGTACGTTGTAGCTTTTTTCTCATGATGTATATTGTTTGCTTGATCCATGCTCCACACTTTCTTATGTGACTCTATATGTGGCTGTATCTTTTGGTTTCGGTCCAAAAATTATTTAGGATCTTTTTCTATTTTTACTCTAATAGGTGATTCGATTATTGCTAAGAGAGTCTATAGGGGGCGTGTGGTATCTGTTCGTGGTACGAAGATATTGGTGAAGCTATTTGAGTTAGATATGGTAGATTTTGATATATTTCTGGGTGTGGATTGGTTTAATTCTTGTTATGCATCTTTGGATTATCGGACCCATAAGTCTATCTTTAATTACCGTGGTGAATATTTTATAGAATGGGAAGGTAGTTCCTTAGCTCCTGAGGGGAGGTTTATTTCTTATCTTAGAGATCAGAGGTTAATCTCCAAGGGTTTTATTTATCACTTGGTCTGGTTAAAGATTCTAACTCGGAAGGTCCTTCTTTGTCTTGGGTCTCTGTGGTTAATGAGTTTCCAAAGGTCTTTCCAGATGATCTTCCTGGTGTTCCTCTATATTGATTTGCTTCCAGATACTTATTTAATTTCTATTCCTCCATATAGAATGACTTCGACTGAGTTGAGTGAACTCAACGAGCAACTTAAGTATCTTCTAGACAAAGGGTTTATTTGACCTAGTGTTTCTTCATGGGAAGCACTGGTGTTTTTTGTGCGCAAGAAGGATGGTTTCCTTTGGATGTGCATTGACTACAGGAAGTTGAACAAGGTGACAGTTAAGAACAAGTATCCTCTTCCTCGGATAAATAACTTGTTTGACCAGTTTCTAGGTGCCAGGTTCATCTCTTAGAAATATTTTTCGTATGGGTACCACTAGCTTAAGATCAGGGAGGTATATATCCCTAAGACGGCTTTTTGAACTTTGTATGGCCATTTTGAATTCTTGGTAATGTCATTTGGGTTAAATAACAGTCCAGCAATATTTATGGACTTGCTTAATAGAGTTGTTAGGCAGTATTTAGATCTTTTCATCATTTTGTTTATTGATGACATACTATGTTATTTGAAGAGCAAGGTAGATCATGCTAATCATCTCTGTATGGTGTTTTTGACCTTAAAGGAACAATAGTTATACGCCAAGTTCTCTAACTGTGAGTTTTATTTAAACATTGTGACTTTCTTAGTTCATATAATTTCTAGTGAAGGGTTCATCATGAATCTATAGAAGGTAGTTGTGTGAAAGAGGTGGCCTCGAACTATGACTCTATCCAATTTTTAGAGCTTTTTGGGTTTAGCAGGGTATTATAGATGGTTTGTGGAAAGATTTTCTTCAATAGCTGATCCTTTGACTAGGTTAACTCAGAAAAAGTTTAAGTTTTCTTCGTCAGATGCTTGTGAAGGGAGTTTTGAGAAGTTGAAGGATAAGTTGACTTTAGCTTTAATCTTGACTTTGTTGCAAGGCAACGATGGGTTTATAGTTTATTGTGATGCATCTCAGTTATGGCTTGGTTGTTTTTTGACGCAACATGGGAAGGTAATTACCTATGCTTCTAGGTAATTGAAGGTACATGAGAGGAATTATACTCTTCATGATTTGGAGCTATTGGCAGTTGTGTTTGCTTTTAAAATTTGGTATTATTATTTGTTTGGTGTTCATGTGGATATCTTTTCTGATCACAAGAGTCTTTAGTACGTGTTCACTCAGAAAGAGCTTAATCTCATGCAGAGAAGATGTCTTAAGCTTCTTAAATATTATTATATGTGTCTTCAATACCACCCAGGTAAGGCTAATGTGATTGCTGATGCTCTTAGCTAGTTATCCATGGGGGTTTCGGCTTATATTGAGAAAGGAAAGAGGGAATTGGTGAAGGACAGTCACCGTTTGGCCAATCTTAGAGTTCGTCTCTTGGACTCTATGGATAGTGGTGTGATGGTGAAAGAAGTGGTTCTATATTCTCTTTGTGCAGAGATTAAGGAAAAATAAGTGTTGGACCCTGTCTTGATGAAAATCAAGAGTGTTGTTAGTGGGCAAAAGGTAGTAGCATTTGAGATTAGTGGTTATGGTACTTTACGGTACCAAGGGAGGTTGTGTGTTCCTAATGTGGATGGGTTAGGACAAAGGGTTTTGGATGAGTAGCATGAGTCACGCTATGTTGTTCATCTTGGTTCGACAAGGATGTATCATGATCTCAAGGAGATCTATTAGTGGATTGGCATTAAAAGGGATACGGTCGATTTTCTGGCCATGTGTATGGTGAGTAAACAGGTTAAGAATGAGCACATAAGGCCAGGAAGGTTGTATTAAAGAAATTAATTTTCCCAAATAGAAGTGGGAAGTGATCAATATGGACTTTGTTATTGGTTTTCCATGGTATTAGAATCAGTATAATTTGATTTGGGTCATTGTGTATAAGATGACAAAGTCTGCTCATTGCTTTCTAATGCAGATAACTGTTTCAGTAGAGGATTATGCGAAGTTGTATCTTTATTAGATTGTTAATATATATAGGGTGCATGTTTTGATTATTTCTTATTGTGGTACACTTTTTACGTCTCACTTTTGACAGTCTTTTCAGAAAGGGTTCGGAACTAAGGTTAGTCTGAGTAATGCTTTTTATTCGCAGTTAGATAGGCAACTGGAGAGAACTATTTAGATATTTAAGGATATGCTTTGGGCTTGTGAGATTGACTATGGTTGAAATTGGGTTAAGCATCTACCTTTGGTGGAGTTTTCTTACAAAATAACTATTATTTAAGTATTGGTATGGCTCATTTTGAGGCATTGTATGGTAGGAGGTATAGAATTCCTATTGGTTGGTTTGAGCTTGGGGAGGAGGAAATATTTGTCTCGGATTTAGTTTATCAAGTGATGAAGAAGTTCAAGGTGATTTAAAATAGGCTTGAAGCTGCCCAAAGTCACCAAAAGACCTATGTGGATGTTAGCTATAGAGACTTGGAGTTTGAGGCCAGGGATACGGTGTTCCTCAAGGTGTCTCCAATGAAGGGAGTGGTATGGTTTGGCAATAAGGGGAAACTCATTCCTCGGTATGTTGGTCCTTATGAGATTTTGTGAAAGGCAGGAAATATTGCTTATGAGTTAGAGTTGCCATCTAGCTTAATTTTTGGTTCATCCGATCTTTCATGTTTCTATGTTGAGAAAGTGTATTGGTGATCCTTCTTCAATTGTTCCTTTGAAAGTATTGGGTATTTCAGATTCTCTATCTTATGAAGAAGTCTCAATTGAGATATTAGATAGGCAAGTTCGTCAATTGCATACCAAGGATTTGGAGTCGGTAAAGGCTCTATGGCTGAACCATAAGGTGGAAGAAACTACTTGGGAAGAATACGAGTACATGAAGTCCAATAATCTTTATCTATTTACTTCTTCTGGGATTTGCGGAAGCTACGTGTCTTAAACATATCTTTATTTCTGAGTTTATTAAAGAAAAGATTAACATCTTTTCCTCTTTGTTTTCAAACTTTGTTATAAGGATGTTTGATAATGCAAATGATTCTATGTGTGGTTACCCCTACCTTGTCCATCATTCGGGGATGAATGTTCCTAGTGGGGGAAACTAAAACATTCTAGGTTTTAACCCTTAGAAAATTTCTTAGAGTTTTCGTTCTTCGGACCCAATATGACCCATGGGTACAAGCCATATATTGGGGTACGGATGGTATGGTCCTATCATATGCTAACCAGTGTTAGTTAGTAGGGTGGTTTTTGTCATTGGAATAGGTATGACTTAGGGGTATGAGTCGTAGTGCTTGGTACGAGTCGTACCAGGGACTCAAATAGTGGGCAGTGTTTCATCCTCTAAGTAATTCATTCTTCTAAGGATATGGGTTATGGAGATGAATCATACATTGTGGTTGCAACATGGTTGGATGAGTCGTATACTAGTCTGCGTTTGATCCAAGGGTTGAGGCTTAGATAAGAGTGGTTGGTACCGATCGTATTAGGAGGGTACGACTCATATGGGTCAATCGTATCCTTGTGATGGATTTTTAAGGGATTTAATTGGGGGTATTCTGGACATTTCTTTACTTATCTTATATAGGACTCATGAATTCTAATACACTTAGAAGGTTATTTACACTATTATTATATTCATTAACCTTTAGAATCTATTCCAAAACACTCAATAATTCTCTCAAGAGCTTTTGAGGCAAGAAGGCTAGGGTTTCATCTTGAGGATTGCTTTGGGGCTTGTCTTGGTGTTTTCATTCCATTAATTCTTTGGTATAAGGTATGATTCTCTTCCCTGAATGTAATTTCAACTAAAGGCATGGTTTATATAATTATGGCTTTCTGCTATTATTTGAGGGTTTTGATATTAAATGCTTGGTTATGGTTTCCTATGGTTTTAATAATGCTTTTATATGCACAATGGTGGTTTTGAACAATTGGATTTCATGGTAATTGTTTAATGGTGTATTGGAATTGGTTTTTGTTAGATTATGCCCCCAAGGTGTTTGATAAAATGCTTATAAAGATATGTTCTTGCATTGACTTCTTTTAATGGAAATCTTGCATGTTCTAAACTTTGTAAAAGAATTATGCATTGTTTAAACAATTTGAAAAGGCAAAAGGATAAATGGTTATGCTTATGGGGAACATCAAATTCTCCCAAGTGGTTTAATATGGTATATGGAAGGGCACTTGAAAGTCTCGTTAACCTAAGTGGTTTGGCTATGGATATTACTTGAAAGTAAGGGGCAGTATGGCGATACCGCTAATATTGGCCATGGTTAATAAAATGGTAAATATATTGGTTGGTCATTTAGAAACAATTTTAATTGAGTGTTAATGGTAGGGCGTGTAGCAAAGCAGTGGAAGGTATTGGTCCTAGGGGACCAAAACTGGAAACTCATATTTGCTGATATGAGGATTGGTCTTCGTGGACCTTGTGCATGATATCACACTATTGGGGGGATGTACTAGTCATCCCAAGGGATACTTGCCTGGTCGTGTGGATACATGCACTGAGGCCCTTTCAGCAGGGGTGTTGAACCCATATAGCCCATGGGTGGTTTATGACAGCCAAGACATACCCCAAGTAAAGGTTTTATATGCATGATAAACCCGGATCCCCTTTCCCAGCTTGGTGTTACATAAATATATATATATATACATGCATGTATGGTTGTGTGCATTGAATGGTTTTACTTGGTTTTATAACTTGCATTATTTTATCCTTATACTTACTTTCATGCTAGTGGCCACTCGCTAACCCGTCTACTGGCGGTGGTATACCCATGCTATGTAGGAACTATCCATTTGACTCCTCCTACATAGTGATTGACTCAGGGACAACATTTGGATTGAAGTGGTGAGCTTCTATCCTTTCGGAAGGCATCATATCAAATTATGCATATTGTTAGGCATTTTGAGTATATTTTGGATATTAGCTTTGGCCATAGTTGGGGGTATGTCCCAATTAGTTTCTTTTACGCTTTTGGGTAGAGGCTTTTTGGTACTTCTAGGGGTTGGTATAGGTAGGATTCGTATTGGTTTTGGCCTTGGCATTAGAATAAGCTAGGAGGCTGGCATCATTGGACATGATTTCTTACTTATCCATCATATCACATTTTGGGATTGATTATCATACTATATTTTGGTATTCTCTTTTGTTATGTTCTAGTGTGGCCTTTGGTTTGGCTTGCTGCGGTTGGAAGGTTGATTTGGTACGGGCGGACTCATTTGGGTCGGGCACAGTTGAGACCCTATCCCAGAGTCTTTATGAGAGCATTTATGCTATCCTGTTATATGCTCGAAAGTCAACCCATCTAATGCTGGATATAGGTGGTTGGGTTGGGTAATAGGGGGTAGTCCCTGGTCTTGGTTAGACTTGGGATACCCATTACAAAAAGGCCTGAGGTTGGGTAGAGTCAATTGGTCACCAACTCTGGAGCATAAGAAGACAACTGCTGAAAATTTAGGTCATACACCTTAACACCAATCATTCCTTGCTTCAAGTTCACAAACTCTTCGGCCTTAGCTTGCCTTAAATCTTGAGGAAAGAAGTGATCAAGAAAGTCACCTAAAAACTCATATTACACCGCCGACTTAGCATTATCACCCCTTATTACTTTTTACTTGTCATACCATTGATAAGACACATCCTTCAAAAGATATGTAATAAAATCTACACCTTCAAAATCAGTAGAACACATCACCCTAAAGATCTTTTTCTCCATCTCATCAATGTACCCCTGAGGATCCTCCCCAACCATAGAGATTGTAAAGGTTTGGGGATTAAATCTCATGAACTTTCCAACCCGAGTGACCTTAGATGAACTAACAGCAGGACTAATAAAATGAGACAGACAATACCAGGATGCCACTAGTTGGGAAACATATGAATGGACTGACAGAACTCAGCATTAGAGATATATCCCTAGGGAAACTGAGCATAAGTATCACAGTCTCGAGAAGCCCGAGAAGGACTAGCAGGGATGGTGGAACCCCACGTGGAGCGGTATACTCAGTAACAAGGACCCTAGATCGGGTTCGCACTCTATAAATAGGGAAAGTTCCCTCCATTTTCTCTTCAGGTGGGATGGAGTTTCTAGTAGAGTTTCAATAATCATCAGATCTTCGAGGAGGCATGATCTAAACTGCGAGTAAAGTTCCATAACAACTAGACTCTATAGCTCAAAATAAGACACAAAAAGATAAATATTCCTAACTGCCTCGAAGCCTCTCCCTTATAAGTTTAGTATGATACACACCCATAAAATAGACTCTATTGGACACGACTTTATGGGCACCCAATAACCTTGAACCATGTTCTGATACAAAGCTTATCACAATCCGAACTAGGGCCTAGTCGTGATGGGTATCTTAGCCCACCGTAAGCTGCAGACCACCCCTTTAGCATGACTTTCAGAACAAAATAAAAGAATACAACAGAAGACAATCAGACAAGATGATTAAAAGAATAAATAAACCAAATAAGAACTAAGACTCAAAACAAACAACCAAACTACACATGTTCATAAAAGCCTCTTAAACAAAAATACCAAACTCGATCGGGACATGCTCCCGGCCATGATAAAAGAAAATTCACAATTCCTAAAATATGAAAAAAAAACTAGTGAAATGGTAGGGCTTTCTGAAATATAAAGGCTCATCACTTCACAGTAAATCAACCAACGTAGCACACCACCTAATGCTTCACGGGAGTAATAGAAAAGCCCTCGAACCCTGCATCATGAAATGATGCAGTGTCCTGGGACGTTCAGTAGGGAAAGCACTTTAATGTAAATCAACAAAAATAATGACATAATGTCATTTCCAAAATCCTATTCAAACCCCATGCACAATAATTATGTATATATATATATAGGATATCGAGATAGTCACAAGGGTCATGAACATGAGAGTTTGAACCATCAACTTAAAATATGTGGCTCGCTCCATCCTAAAAGCACCCACAGACTATATAGGTTAAGCTTCCCCTATTGAAAGAGCCCTAGTGCATGTTAGCTACACAAACTGAGTAAATCGAGGAATGGCTAAAGACACTAGGCAGATAGCCTTTCTAAAATATAATATGTGTGGCAAAAACACTGTCATATAGATCGCAACACTGGTAAACATGGTTTTAAGTATTGGTTCCCTCGGTACTTTACCTTGACATTGATCTAAATAATTTCCTTAAAGCCCGACTTAAAACAATTTGCACACAAACCACACCATTAATCCAGGATTCATTTATTAAGGCATTTACTGACATAGTATCATTATATCAATATGCTTGCAAGCTTATATAATTATGCAAAACCAAACCAGTTAACCATTAGACTCCTAAATTCTATTTAAAATTCAAATCGTTGACACCAAGGGCATTTCAAAACAATTTTCATCAACTTGGTATCCATTAATGCAATGAAATATTTGAAAGGTAAGTTATATGCAAATTCCATATTCAAAAGCTAAGTTGTAAATGTGGGTTTAACTTAATGCTATTACCAAGCAAAAAATCAATCATCTTCGGGAAACACATGTTCTTTATTACAATCCCCATAATAATTCACCTATTCATCCCCTAAAACCCATATATCAAAGCATGAATAACATGTTTAAATCATAGGGAAACAATTCAAGTAGAAACCAATCAAAAGTCCTCAACCCAATTTCAAACCTAATCATTGAGTCATGTGAATGTTCTATCAATTTATGCCATAATGTAAAATACAAGTTTAGGGATGAGAGACATGCTTGAAATGCACAAGAAATTGAAGAGGACTCTAGTTTTAGAGCCTAAATTTTGAGTTCCTTGTAAAACCCTAGTATTCTCTTACCTTCAGAGTTAAAGAGGAAAAAATAGTACTTTGATTTTTAGAACTTATGTTAAAAGGGTCATTAAAGTGTTTTTAAGCCATGGGAAAAGTAAAAAGTGAGGAAAAGACCATAATGACCCTAATTAAAACATGCTGGAAAAATCAAAAACAGTCATCATGACTTGCTCAACAACTCATAAGGCCTAACCACGAGTCATGGCCCGGAGTTATTAACTGAGGATAAAAATTATGTTCCCTCACTATTATGAAAATAAGTCATTCATCATGACTTATTGTATGACATCAAGAGTTGGTTAGGGATTGAACACTTGGGTAACTTTCTATTGTGATAATAAGTCCCTCCTAGCAACTCATTGTGTCTCACAAAGTGTCATACCTTAAACTCATTGACAAGGGATAAAAAATCACAATCAATACAACGATTCCTCATCATAACTCATTATGTATCCTAATGAATCGTTCCCTGGGCCATCCGTTATTGCTAGTAGTTTTGACATTATATTAGCAACTTGGCTAATTCAATTACTCAAATCTTGGAGGGTCTAAAGCTCAAGAATTTGGGGTAACATAACAAATGAATCTTAGAAACACTTTATATCTTAAAATAGAAGGAAATGCGGGGCGTACAATTAAAAATATAGAAAATATGCTATGAGACTATGTTACTAATTTTAAGGGTAGTTGGATGGATCACTTACAACTTATAGTTACTCTTCTAGCATTCAGAGAGAAACATTTAAGGCTTTCTATGGTAGAAGGTATAGGTCGCCAATTGAGTGTATGATTTCTTGAGAGACTAAACTATTCAGGCATGACCTTTGCACCAAGCAATTAATAGAGTTAAGGTTATTAGAGAGAGGCTTAAGACCGATCAAAGTCATTAAAAATCCTATGCCAATGTGAGGCGAAGAGAGTTGGAGTTTGAAATTGGTGATTAGGTATTTATAAAAGTTCCTCATATAAAAAAAATGATAAGGTTCAAAAAAATGGGTAAGATCAGTCCTCATTACATTGGTCATTGCAAAAGATTTAGGATGTTTAGGAAGGTAGATTATGAGTTGGACTTTCCCGCAAGTTTGGCATCATTTCATCTCATGTTCCACGTGTCTATGAATAAGAAGTGTGTGGATGATCATTATCGTGTAATCCCTGTAGAAAACATTAGTGTGAAAGATTCTTTATCATATGAATAAATCCCTTTAGAAATCTTGGATAAGTAAGTTTGGAAATTCAGAACTAAGGAAATAGTTTCAGTTAAAGTTTTTTGAAGGCATCAAAAGGTAGAATAAGATACTTGGGAATTGGATGATAATGTGAAAGCTAGATACCCCTCTTTCTTCTAATATTTAGAAGGTACTAATTGTTCCTTAATCTATTTTCCTTAAGGCCTTACACAAATCCTTATCTCATGCTAGTTGTGTCCTTAATCATCATTAAGGGATAAATTATCCTAAGCGAGGATAATGTAATGCCCCATACTTTGAATTTCTCTTTGGATCCTAAAAATAAACCTATCTAACCCCTATATTGAATGGAAATTGTTTTGATTGGGAACGTCAAAGGAAGTTTTAACATAAAATAGAGGTCGTGCATTGCATTAGGAGAGGTTGGGGCATAGCCTCTATGCCACATTGCAACTTAGAAGGGTTCACTAGATGTCTCTTATGCTAGGCCCCGCAATGTGCTGCTTGGGATGGTGCTATGGGGGTGCACCACATAACCCCCTGATCGATGGGACATCATTTTATTTTTGTGTTTCTAAGGGTTTTTTGTCCTTTCATTGATTATAAACCATTCCCCACCTATTCGGAATGACCCCAAAAACCATAGTGATGTATTTCTTCCCCCAAAACATATTTTACTCTTCCTTAAAACAAGAAGAGGCAAAACAATTAGGTTTAAGCTTTGAGGCTAAGAATTCAAGCTATATTCAATTCCTCTCTATGAAAAAGGCATGTTTAACATTCCCTACTTTAATTATTATCATAAATTAAGGATTTATCAATTTTGTGTATGTGTGTGTATATCTATCTATCTATATATATGTATTCTATTAGTGATTTCAAGCTAGGGTAGAGGATTATATGCTAAAAGCTTGATATATAATTTTCTTTTCTTTGTAAATGTATGATTAAACTTTTATTTTGGTTTTTTGAGACTAAAATGTCTATGCAAAAATAACGACTCTTTATGGTTTAAAATTTAAATCTTAATGGATGATTATTTAAGCCATGATTCTATGTCTCTTGAAAGCTTTGAGTCGTATAAGAAATATAAATGTTTTTCCATCATTTGTATTATTGAATGTATGGTATTATGAAAATGTTTTGAAAGGGTTATGGACATATCAACTATGATTATATTTTTATTTTAAATGCACGATTTTAGAGTCTAAAATGTATAATGATAATGATATTGGCAAGGTATGGGTGACTTGCAAGTCTTGGTAGGACGATACCAACAAGGTAAATTCCTTAACTAAATACTCCTTGGATGTGTGTTTATGAAAAATATATTAATTTGGGCTTAAAGAGGATTCTGTAGTTTACCAAGAATGTGTAAGTCCTAGTGACCAATGGTGAAAACCTACATTTTGCCGACATAAGGATAGTTTTGTCCCCAAATTCCACAACTTATTATGACCATTGTTATAATGACATGCTATGGGGTGTACTCAGGCCTTCATTAGACTAGGATGCCCGTCGCAGCAAGGGCTTGGATCATGACACTGCATCTCAGGATTTTTCTTTGAATGTGTGTCACTCAAATCTCTATCACTCCTCAAGGTGATTTCCATCACTTGCTTTGAATTTTTTGTATTGTTTGGAAAGCCTCCTTGAAGTCTTGTGTTTTGTGACTTATCTAACTAACCAATCTGCGTCTTTAAATTTTTTGAGAAAATTTATGATTTTTGATCTCTACAACCATTTGTCCTTGATTGTCCAAATCCTTTTCAAAGTCTCATCTACATTGTTGGCCCAACTGTTGTTCTAAATAGCTTATTGCTGCTGAAATTGCTGAGGTTGGACCTGCTTATTTCCCCAAAATTAGTTGGAATGACTCTTTTAGTTATGATTGTAAGCATTTCCATAGTTCTGAATTCCTTTTTGTGCATTGCCAAGTAAATTCACCGACTCTGGATTTTCTCTACATAGGTTTGCAAAGTGACCACTACCACCACAAATTTCACACCAAGTCTGAACTTATTTAACTGCACTAACCTAGGCTTGGGTTAGGCCACACTCAACTTGCTAAACTAAGTCATCATCAAGTTCAAAAGAGGTCAACTATACAACCAATGTTGTGATTCTATCTCCATTGATTATACCTATAGGCTTCTTAACTATACTACTAGATACATCACCTTGCCACTCCGGATTACCTTATGTAATATGGTTGAGAGGAGTATACAAATCATCATAGGTTTTATCCGAAGCTTGACCACTTGACACTGAATCTAGGAAAATCTTTTTGTAATTGTTAAGACCTTCAACAAAAGTATGAGCTAATACCTCATTTTTCTATTGGTGATGTGTGTAATCTCTAACAGACATGAATCTCTCCCATGCATGATAAGATTTTCACCTTGATTCTACTTCAAACTTAAGATCTCACTCCCCAACCTTGCAATTTTTCCTGATGGAAAGAATTAAATGAGAAAATTCTTTGTTAAATCATCCCAAGTTGTGATTGAAGTTAAAGATTCTACCTTTCAACTATTTTATTTCTTCTCCCAAGAGTGAGAATGGAAAAAACGTGAGAATGGGAAAAGAGTAGACTCACATAATCAGTGGAGACTCTTAAGGGAATGAATGTGACACTGATCTCCAAAAAATTCTAATAATGAACTTAGGGACCCTCATGGGGCAGGGTATGAACCATTCACTTGTGTCCAACAATTGCACTATGTTTTGTTTACGCTTAAATAAGCCTTCAACATCTAGCTTTTAAATACTAGAGGTCATATTGGTTGTGAGTGGGATTTTCTCTCCGCTCACTACGCTAAGGGCTGGTTGTTCATCACCCATTGTTTCAGGAATGGGTCTCTTCTTTTTGAACTTGTGATAATAGATTGAGAAATGCAAAGTTTCTCCTCAACTGATGTAACCATTTCTTATGTTTGATATTTGGTTCAACCAAATCCTTTTCCCTTAAAAACTTACTTAAGATTCAAACCTATACTTACAATTCAAAAGCTATGATGAAGCTGTTAGAACTTATCAAACAAAATAGTAACACTAAGACTGTTACTAATTCTTCAAGTCCCCAACAATAGCACCAAAAACTTGTACTAGTCCAACTGCACACATAAGTGTTCATGGTAATGAAAGTAACAAAGTGGCTCTTCAAGCAAAGTATCAATCACATAGGGACTGCGTGTTTAGCAGGTAATCCTTTTCAAGTATTACTATCAACTTTAAACAAGTGCGATTTGTAACCAGAAAGAGTTTGAGTTTTATTATGCTTAAAGTAACAATGAACACTAACGAAATTTATTAGTGTTGTGATAATAATTGAGAGAGTTTCAATGTCAAGGCATTTTGAAAAATCATGCAAAGCTATATAATCATGTTGATTAAGCTATTTATCTTGGTTTTTGATTTATGGTGTTAATATCATGATTATGGTCTTTCGAGCCTCTAATTATTTATTTAAATTAGCTTCACAACTATATCATTGAGTGGACATATAGGAACTAATTCAAATGTACTTGTATTTTATCTCGTATTTGAGTGAAATGAGGCAAATTAAGTATATTCATATCCTAACCACAAATCTAGTATTTAATTCATCTAAAATACAAGAACCTAGTTCTTATTTTCCCATTCTAATGTAATTTTACTCTTCCTATTCTCGTAAAAGAAATATAGATGTATTTTAAAGGTCGTGAATAAATTGAATAGTACGTTCAAGAACATAAGAAAAACCAACTATGATAATTAACATACCAACTTAAATGTATGCTAAGTAATTATGTTCATACACTCAAACCTAGAAAAAGAGTATTTAGCCACTCATAGCAATACGAAGAATATCCGTTAATGTATTCATAAGTAAAACTACATGAAAACTTCTCCTCTCTCCAAATGTGTATTTTTCCAAATATGTCTTATAAATGTGTCTAAGTTATCCTTATATAGTCCCTTAGGTCTTACATAATCTCCCCTAAACAAATCATATGTATTTACCACTTTGGCCTCAACTTAAACTAAGCAAAACCAACTTATAGACGGCTGGGGAGGGGGGTGGGTTGCATTGCATGGACCTTTGTGTGTGGTACATGGGAATAACGTGTCAAAACTAGTATCATTATTATATAAATGGTGCATCACAAGGACCAATCCCATGCTACCGGGGTGCAATGCAAACCCAAGCCCTCCAGATACAATCTCATACGATCTTTGTTCTCTTCTTCTCGTCCACTTGTCTGTTGTTTCTCCACTCCTTATAGCTTGTGTGTTGGCTGAATTTGGATTCCATAGCTTATAAAATTCCATCATATAGCATCTCATTACAAACATTAGCTCATCCAACACAATAAAGCTCATCAAAGTACACTGGAACAAGTATAGAATAGGTAGCCAAACTACTTTTCTTGTTTTGACTCTATTTGATTATTTTGACTCTTGAATTGTTTCAAATGAACCTTAAACACTCTAAACATGTAACTTAACACACATATACAAAAATACACATATTTTACTTCATTAAGCCCTTCAATTTATCCTTAAAACAAAGTTAAACGCGCAAAGATAACGACATTTAATTGAATAAATACACCTAAGATCAGGGAACTACTTGGCCTGCCATACACCTAATAAAACTAAAATTTTAAATGAATGAAAAAGCAAGAAACATGGGATAATTTTTGTAAACAAAATTAAATATAAATAGTATGAAATCTTATTAATTGAATCATTACAAATGTTTAAAACTGGTTGCAACCGACTTCGATGTCTATGAAGTCTTTACTACAACTTGAGTACAAAAAAATTATGTAACAAAATAAAATGATGACAAAAACACTACTAAGTTCTTGGAAGAATAAGAACTCTCAAAATGATACCACAACCTACTGAATATCTGCTTACTAACCTTCACATTTGAAAGCTAAGGACTACATCATGCAATAATGTAGCCCCAAAAAGAAGAGTCAATACATTGAATGTACTGGTATGTAAAGAAATAAATTGAAAAAGTAATAATATCTAAAATTGGAAAAGTTGGAAAACTGAGACATAAGTAACATACTCATACAACAAAACAAAATAACTGGAAAAAAGGATGACAAACCTAAATACTGAAACATAAACTAATGTAGATAAAAACATCCTCAAAACTAAAAATGCAACTGGAAACTTACTGATGTCGCCCAAAACCAACCACCAAAGAAGCATGTTGCGGTCGATCCTAGTATAGTAACCCAACTAGGTTGGGGTCGATCCCACAGGAAAAATGTTGAATAATTGCTTAACTTGATGGAATCCACGAGTAGTGTGGAAAAGTAAATGGTGGAAATTGGATGTAATTTGTAAGTAATAAGAGAACTTGAATGCTTTGACTTGTAGACAATAGAAGATGAACACTTTGACTGTGTTCCCTCTGGGTTCTTAACTCTATAAGTTTCTCATGTTCAATCCATCTATTCTGCTGCTCTGTATGTAAATCCGACAAGATATTTGCTATCAATAGTCTTGTGAACGTATTGATAAATCTCACCCTCAGGGAATAGCCTATTGCTCCTTGTCTATGAATTTAGTTCAACTATCACCTTTTGAGTCTTGAGTTGATTATATGAGATGACAAGGGTAATAAAATGGAATTGAATCTCAAATTACTGTCTTAATCCCTTTTTCCCAATCACAAACTCCCTTGTGAAAAAATTTACAAATATAGGCTATCCCCAACCTTTTGCAATATCTCCAAGGTAAATTACGATGAAGAAGATTAAGATACATTCAACTAATTTATAATAGATGATCTCCCACTTTCCTTATGTGGTTAATCCACTAGGGTTCTTACAACCCTAGTCAGGGAAGTTAGTCACTCATGTTCATACAAGAATCCATGATTATGAATGAGGAAAACATGTAATTAATTGTACAATAATGAGATTAATAAAATCTAATGTCTTTAATTGAATAAAAACCCAAAATCTCAAGAATAATTGTAAAATTGTAAAAGTATTATAAAAGTACGTAACCAAATATAATATAAACCCTAGGGTATTTTAAAGTATTTCAAAAAAATGTATAGAAATCCTAATAAAAATAAAAAAGTTTTAGTTTTGTCGACAGAAGGTACGACTCATTCTTCAACTCATACCATCATCGTATGACCATACTGTGCCTCTCGTATCCACTTCAGTGTCTTCTCTTCCAGGCTTTAACTTTTTTTCTTTCTACGACTTCCTCTCATGAGTCGCACCATGACCATACAACTCATGGCCTTCACTCATATCCACCTGGGAATTCTGTCTTTCCCAGCTTGTACACTGGTTTGCTTATTATTTGATCAAATGAGTTATACTCAGACTTTTGACTCGTATTCACACTTCAACTTTGATTTGCTTCCTTAGGTTCTGTCCTGTGTATGACTTCATGATATGGCTCATACCCTCATCTTACGATTCAGATTCTCAATCATAACTTCTCAATATCTAGCTTTTCTTCTGGGCCTTGGTTTCGGTTGTGCTTGTGAGTTAGCCTTTAAGTCGAATGTGGTGTTGACAAATCTGCAAACTTCATTTGAATAGGGATTTTTTTGCATCTTTCAACTCAGCACTATCATTGACCTGTTTACCCTGTAATAGACACAAAAGCATATCATATCTCCTAAAACAACCCAAGTCCAGGTATAAATTCATGGTTTTAAGCATTAAAAGTGTTGTTTTTCAATGACGCATCAACACCCTCAACTTTTAATATTACATGTCCTCAGGCAAATAGAAATCAAACTATCACAAAACAAAACAATGCTTAAATAGGAAGATCTTAAGATACCTATGGCAGTAAACTTTCAACTTAATTTTCAACAATTTTATCCCTCCCTAATTTCAACATTCCACAAAACAAATGTGTATAAGATATGGTACATGGCATATGATAACACTCAACTTACTCCCATCTTTGTGGGGTAAGGTGATCGTTGTCAGTAGCTCAACTTACGTTGGGGTCGAATCCACAAGGAGTGGGATTTAAACTTAAAGACTTAATAGGTGTTCTAATTACAAAAGGGGTACCTGAAGTGAAAGAAAAAATGACATATAATGTAAAGTAGGTGATTTAGTTTTAAAGTGGATTGTACCAATCTTGAGTCACACTACAAGATTCACTAACACTTTTGAATTCAAATCAAAGTTAGACACAATCTTGGGATTTCGTCTACCTAAACATATAAAGAGTGTATGTTAGAGATGGTTTAACATGATACCTAGTTATTGGGTGAGAAATAGGTTAGGTCAAAGGTCCTTGCAGTTATTTCTTCAACCAAACCATACAGATTACACCTATTGGATCTTTTGAGTACCTACCAAGTATGCCATTCATAGTCACCCATAACCTCAATCAGGCATCCCTATTTCTAGGAAAATGCCCATGACATGACTTACATTCTATTTAAATTTATTTCAAAGTTTTGAAAAGGTAGTAAGCCACATACTTGATTGTCCACCATTTCCTTGTCCCCCTATAACCCTTTTTCAAAGATGCTATGGATTTATATAGGGTTACCTTCATCCCTCTTTCAAGGATGATGAATGTTTTCTAGAGTTCGGGGCTTTCACCCATAAGTCTCAATTGTTAAGCTCAATCAGTGGTGGAATCCATACTAAACAACTAAACATCATGCAAACACATCAATATCCATACACAAATACACTTTAATTGACATAATCCCAAGGTTGAAAAAATTTGTTACTCATGAAAGAAAATAGAAGAAATCTACCTAGCAATTCATTCATGGCATCCATAATAAAGAAAGGTATAGATAATCTTCAATTCCACTCTGCAATTTCTCCACTTTCTACTTGAAATAACCAATGCAAAAATAAAGTGGTGTAAATTTCCCCCTAAATTCTAGGGTTTCACTAATGTCAAGTTTCAAAATCTCCTCTCTTGCATAATTTCCATGAAGAAAAGAATGTTGTGTCTTCTATAGCAATTTAAATAAGCTATCCCATTTGACTGAAATACCCTTATTCATTAATCCTACTAGTTCATGATCATATAGCTTCATTGCGACCACAGCTAACATGACAACAGTCAGGTCCACACAGTCGTAATTGAGTTACCTTCTTGACTGGCCGCTATTGCGGTCCTCAGACTGTGATAGCGGTAACTGAGGCTTTTTATGCTCCAGGTCTCCAGCTGGACTTTTTTTCTTCCATTTTACCCCTTCTTAGATCCAACCCACACCTTTTTATTTCATTAAGTATATGCCTTCAAAATATGGATAATAGTGTACTTAATCACAATTATGTCTTCTTTATTCCTTCAAAACATAGTAGAATACACGAATAATGAGTGAAAATGAGTGGTAAATTCACCACTCCTCAGCATGACAAAAAGAAATCTGATGATGGCACTACATTAGCAACAGAAAACTGTGCATATACAAACTACATTCATCGGGCAGTCTAGAAACCAACCAAAATACCCTGTCTGCACTCACAATCAAAGAAATCCCTATTTCACTCAATCTAGAACAATTAATTTTTCTTGGATATAGAAAAATACACTCTCTAACACACAAAGAAGTACCACTGGTGTGTATAAAATACCATAGGCTTGCCCATATGCTCTCTTTCTATGTTTTTAAATAATCAAGGTAGGATTACCAAAAGTCTTTATTCGCATTAAATATAGCTCAATGGTCTATCTGAGGGCAGGTATGCATCATCACTCCCTTAATGTCATTGACAGGTGGTCTCGAACCACCATCTCCAGCAGCTATCTCATAAACCCTCACCTATCCGTCCTACTCATCCTGTGTGCTATTTGCCATAGCCTTCTTCATAGCATCTTTCTCCTCATACTTCCTTCTCTTTCTTTATCTTTTATCCATGTAGGTATCTTTATGATTCACTTCAACCAGGTTTAGAATATCCTAAATACTAGGAACATAAACCTCAGGCATGATTGTTGTGACCTCAGATTACGAGATAACTAGTCTAGCATATAACTCATCCACAATCCTTCTAATCTCAGACATCTCAGCCTTAAGCTCTATAATATCTTGGATTTGGACCCTAACCAACTGTTGGGTGATCCTCAACTCAAATGAATCCAACCTATGCTGTTCTTATCTGTCCTGGATTACCAATTACGTGTCAATCGAAGGCCTAATGCCTCATTCAATGTGGCAAAACTTGGCCTTCAACATACCCAATCTCATCATATTTTTGGTCCACATGGCTTATGAAATCATTAAAAATTAGAAGGAATACCTCTCGAGTGAGGTGGTATAGACTCCAGGAAAGGTTAGGCACTAGATGAACCCAATGTATCTAAAGTTTGTGTAGTCTCAGTCTGTCCACCTATTATAGTAGACTCAGTCTCTCCAACCACTGCAGCAGCCTCAATCTAAACCTTGTGCATCTCAGCCAACATCTCTACTCCTTTCCTTGCCTGCCTAGATAATGGGTTGGTTGTGCCTCTAATCAGGCCTAAGTATATGATGTTTGTCGCCTCCATATCTCATTAATACCTGGGAGTTCTCGCTCCTCTGCAGCCAAACATAACTATGTAATCATGCATAGGTACGCCAACAGTGACTTCACACAACCTATAACTCGGTCTCTCATCTCCCGAGCTAAGAATTCTCCTATGTCAAACACATGGTCAGCTATGAATTCGTCTATCAATGTCGCCTAAACTAGACTCAGTATATTATCCCCAGTAGTGGGACAAATCTTGTGTTTCACCAACATCCAATATTCCTTAGCCTCAAAATTAAGTGTATTCTTCTCAATCTTTAGTGAGGTGATGCCTGGGAAACCAAGTACCTACACTACGTCCTCACTATTTGATGCTATCCAACTAGTAATCCATGAAAAATAGCCTAGATTCTCATCCGTCCCTATCTTCTTTTGAGTAATCTTTCTCATCTCCTCCTGATAGTAATCTATTTCACCAGTGTTTACCGAAGGTCGATAATCTGGCCCATACAAAAATCGAGCAATAGTTTACGGAGATATGTTAACCCATACACCCTAAATGAACAATGAGGTTATGGGGTCTCCACCTCTCCACAATTAACTCGGTGGATACAGTCTCTGCAACTCGCCCTTTTACATTATGTAGAACTCGCATACTAGTGTGGGGAAGTACCTATCGAGTGCTTAGGTTATCCACTCAAACCCATACTGCCTGAAATGCTCCTCGAACCTAGGAAACTCTTCCATACCAGTAGTAATCAAATGTTTTTGTGATACAAGTTTCTTTTGATCTTTCTAATCCTGAGTTTTCTATGGTCGTCATTATATGTTGCCTATATTTCGGGGTACTGTGGCAGGAGTAAGATCCTGTAGAAAGTGCTGCACATCAATTGGTGGTACATTATCATCTTCTGCATTTCCTTAACTCACCTTCAATGCACATAATTCGACATTATCTTCCTCCTTTAAAGGTGGAGGTGAGTGTGGAGGGGAGGTACTGCGTTCTTTCTCCTTATTCCCCATGGAGGAGTGTTCTCCAAGGTTGTTACTTTCTTCTCCTTTGCAACCTTTTTGTATTTTGGGTCAACCTTTTCTTTCGTTGGGTATTCGTACAGGTTACCTCTACAGTTAGATGATTCATTAGCCTTTATTATTACAGGACACTTTCTTTTTTCTATTCATTTGTTTTCAATGCTTAGGCGTTTCACTAAAAACTCGGTGGCCCCAAAATTACTTTCATCAATCAATACCACCCCCAAATTAGGCTTTTAACCTCAAATTGCAATTTCAAGTTCAAGAAAGGTATGGTTCAAAAGAGGGATAAAAAGAATAGTTCACGACTTGTAATGTGTTTGCCAAAGAAAGATCTAAAGGTTCAAAGTGGGTAACTGGGGATTACTTTTATGCATGGGTAGGTAATTTAGGATAAAGTGGCTTCCAAAGTCACAAAGATGACCTTAGATCAATTCTCCAACAAAATGCAATAAAAATTTTCTTTGATAGACTAATGGGGCAAGTTTTAGATGACAGAAGTATACAAGACATGAATGGAAATATCTCACCACACATGGCATGAAAAAGTCTCCAAGGAGGCTCAATTTTCCCTCCCGATTTAGTCAAATTTAGGGTATTTTTAACTATTGGCAAATCATAAATTTGTGGAGCCACACAAAGAGAAAAATTTTGGCTACAATGTTGCTCATGTCCATGCCCTTGAATTTTTTTTGAAAAGTTTTGGATGGAGGGAAGAGGTGTTTTTTTTTGAATTAACACCACACAAAGTTTGCTAAACATGGATATAACCCTACCCTTAGTCTCACACTTTGGCTTTAACATGCACAACCATAAGGCTACTAAGGCTTTTCTCTAGGTATACATAGTTTGGCTTCCCAAATTCTCAATGCCACAGGTACTCAGACTTTTCTTCCATTTATACCCTTGATGCCATAGGTACTTAGACTTCTCTTGAAATCATATATCAAAACCCAATGACAACGCTTTTCCCTTAATATTGATTGCATTCAATTTATCACAAGTAAAAGCTCGTCCATATTACTAGGAAAACTCAAGTAACCTTACCGCACACACCCCTAACATAAAATGTTTGAAGTGCCCTTACTGAAGAAAAATTAAGAATCACAAGGGTTGGGAGGGGCTACCTGAAACACCAGGTGTTCAGAAATCTGGTGCCACAACCGCGCTAACATATCTGCAATTTCAGCTCTGCAATCGTTGTCCTCGAGCCACGATCACAGTAACTGAGATCGAATTCCCCTATTTTTTCTATGTTTTTTATTCCCTACACAACAACTAGCTTTCCAGTTTTATTTTCCCCTATTTTTTGGACATAACACATATGTTAAAACTCTTACAAAACATCAAAACAAGAAAAAAGTGAGTCTAGGATGGGTTGCCTCCTTTCAAGTGCCTAATTTAATGTTGCGGCATGACATTTCTCTTTCACCACTTAAAATTCTTGAAATGCACAAACTCCACCTTGGGTATCATGGGACTTTTATGTTGTAGTTTTTCACCCTTTGACCGTTGACCAAAAACTACTTTCCTCTTGGTCGGGTGAATATTAGAAATAACAAATAGCCCCGACCATTTGGATTGAATCTTCCTCACAAGAAGTTTGGACTAGGATTTGTATAGGAGTACATTCTCTCTGACATAGAATTATGTCTTTGATAAACCAGTGTCATTCCACCTTTTTATTTTGTCCTTATACAATGCAGAGCTCTCATAAGCTTTGAGCTGGAAATCTTCCAACTCGTGGAGTTTTGTAGACCAAGCCTCAAAGGATTCTCCCCAATTCATGTTCAACATTCTTAAAGACCACAAAATTTATGCCCAAGCTCAACTGGAAAGTGACATGCCTTTCCGAACACCAATTGGTAAGGATCTATGCCAATTGGGGTCCTGTAGGGCGTTCTATAAGCCCAAAGTGCTTTATCAAGCTGCCTTACGCAATTGGTTCGGCCTACATTAATCGTCTTTTCAAGTATTGCTTTGATTTCTCGGTTCAAAACTTTAACTTGGCCCCCTTTTTTGCGGATGATATGGGGTGGCTACTATGTGCGTAACCCCAAACTTATAAAGAAGGTCCCTAAATACCCAACTATAAGAATATGAGCCGCCATCACTAATATTGGCATACCGCATTCCAAAGCTTGTGAAAATGTGTTTTCAAAAAGGATGTGACACTCTTTCTCTCATTATTAGGAAGTGCCACGGCGTCCACCTATTTAGAAGCATTATCAATCACTACTAATATGTATTTGTTTGCGTATAAGCTCACAAATGGGCCCATTAAGTCAATTCCCCACACATCAAATAGTTTAACTTAAAGGTTTGGTTTGAGGGTCATTTCATGCCTTTTTGAAACACCATCGTGCATTTGACATTGGTGACATAAGTTTCCCACTAAATGGCATCCTTATACATAGATGGCCAATAAAACCCACATTGAAGGATTTCAACGAGGTGCAGATTCCTCTATGATGACCATCATAAGGTGAGGAGTTACATGATTTGAGGATATCATTAATCTCTACCTCCATGACATATCTCCTAATAATGCCATCTGCAAACTCTCAAAATAGGAATGGCTCATCCCAAAAGTATCTCTTTGCATCAAACAAAAATCATTTCTTTTGATGGTAGCCCATTCCCTGGAGAAGCACACCACTCGTTACATAGTTGGCAAAGTCAGCATACCATGGTACGCTTCTTCCCACAATAGACATGACCAAATCAAATGGAAAGGCATCATCGATTTCAATTTCTCCTTGCTTTTCATGACTACCTTCAAGACATGAGAGAGGATTGGCCACTTGGTTTTCGAACCCCTTTTGATATTTTACCTTAAAGTTAAATTCTTGAAGGAGAAAAATCCATCTAACTAGGCATGACTTTGCCTCATTTTTGGCCATGAAGTATTTTAGGGTGGCATGATCCATGTACACCACTACTTTTTTGCCTAACAAGTAGGCATGAAATTTTTCAAAAGCATACACAACCGCCAATAATTCTTGTTCGGTAATGGTATAGCTGCATTGTGCATCATTCAAGGTCTTGCTTTTATAGTAAATATGGAACAGTTTTTCCTTGCGTTGACCTAATACAATACCCAATTCCATCCCACTTGCATCAGACATTACCTCGAAAAGAGATGACAAATCTTGGGCCACAATGATATGGGCATAAATAAGCAATTTCTTGAGATGTTCAACAGATTTCAAACATTCCTCATCAAAGCGCATTTTGGTTTCTTTCTCAAGGAGCTTAAACATTTGATGATCTATATTTCAAAAATCCTTGATGAAACATTGGTAGAATCTAACATATCCAAGAAATCTCTGAATACCTTAGACAAAAATATGTTGTGGAAGCTTGGCAATTACCTCAACCTTGACTTGATCTACTTGAATGCCTTTTCTCCATATCTTGTGGCCCAAGAAAATGGCATCTTTGTCCATAAAATGGAATTCATCCTAATTCAACATAAGGATTATCTCCACACATCGTTCAAGTACCTTGCTTAAATATTTGAGGCATGAAACAATGGAGTTCCCCTTTACCAAGAAATTATCCATGAAAACCTCTATGGAGTCTTCCACCATATTCGTTAATATTAACAACCTAAAATGTTAAAAAGGTTGTCAGGACATTACATAACCAAAAGGGTATTCTCTTGAGTGCGAACGTCCCATACGGGCAGGTAAAATTCATCTTCTCTTGGTCCTTCGGGGTGATATAAATTTGATTATACCCTAAATAACCATCTAAGAAATAATACCATCCTCGCCTAGCAAGCCTATCAAATATTTGATCCATGAAAGGCATTGGAAAATGGTCTTTCTTAGTCCATGAGTTTAAATTTTGGTAGTCCATGCAAATTTGCCACACGATGATTGGCCGAGCAGGAATAAGATCATTATTGTCATTTTCATCTACTGTGATGCCACCTTTTTTTTGGATGCATTGCATCGTACTCACCCAAGTGCTATTGGATATTGGTTATATCACTGCTGCATCAAGCCATATTATGATTTCTTTCTTCAAAACCTCTTACATGGGCTGATTTAACTGCCTTTGGTACTCCACACTTGGAACATGACCTTTCTCAAGCTTAATCTTGTGAGACCAAATGCCTGGGGCTATTCCTATTATATCTGCTATTGTACATCCAATTTCTCGAATAAACTTCTTTACCACCACTTTTAATGCTTCCACTCGAGAGGGTTCGAGGTTACTAGTGATCATGATTATTAATATGTCTCCATCCTGTAAGAACACACATTAGAAATGAGGTGGTACATGTTTTAATTAAACTTTGGGGGGCTTGAGGATGGATAGTTTTATGGGTGGGCTCTCACATTTTTTAGATCAAGGTCCAACTTCACTGGGTTCTTAGTGTAATATCCAAGCCCCATTAAAGATGCAACCACCTCTTCATACTCTTCCAATTCATCCCTCAGAATTCCATAGCACTCCTACCAAAGGATCATCCAACAAGATCACATTGACATAATTTTTTACTTCTCCATAAACAATATCAATGACCGAGATAACTTGCAAGTCTATTGGTATCTTCATGAACTTGTAAACAATGAAGGATACCCTCATTATTCAACCAAAACTTCATCTTTAGTGGACTCCACATCTACCAATGCTTTCCTAGTAGACAATAATAGTATCCCAGGGATAATAGGAACTTCAACATCCATTGCACAATCCAAGATCACAATGTCAGCTGGGAAAATGAATCGGTCAACTTTTACAACCACATCATGAGGCACTCCCATTAGCTTTTTGATGAACCGATCGACCATAAGCAATTTCAATTTGCAAGGCTTTGTCTTTCCTAATCCAAACTTGTGAAATATGGCATAAGGCAATAGGTTTATACTTTCTCCAAGATCGCATAATGCCTTTGAAAATTTAAACATTCTGATGGTGCATGAAATTGTAAACCCATTGGGGTCCTTTTTATTTTTTACAAATATTTTTGACATAATGTCACTACAATGATGTGTTACTTTGAATGTTTCGTCCTCCATGAGTTTCTTCTTAGATACCAAATTCTTCATGAATTTAGTATACCCCGACATGTCTTGTAAATCCTTAATAAGGGGAATATTAATAGATAGGGTGCTAAATTTATCAAAGATCTTGTTAAGCTTTGCATCTTCTCCATTTTTCTTGGACCACTTGGGGAAAGCAGGAAGCATGGGGTTCAATTGTATAGAGAAAACTTGACAATCATTTATCCTTGGCTTTCCCATCCAAATTTCACTTAGCTTTGGCTCCCCATCATTGGACCTTTTTCTTTTCAACTTTCTTCTTCCCCATTTTGGATTTCATTTCCTTTCCTTTCCATGAGATACCTCGATATTTGATTCAGTTTTGCCTTTACTCGTTGAATGGTGATCGAGTGGGATGTAAATATTTGGTGGATCTTAGATAAATCACTTTGCATCTCATTTACCATTTCTTCGGTCCTCTCAATACCACTCAAGACTCATGCCAAAGTATCTTTAGTTATTTCCCTTTTACCTTCATATTTTGACATACTTAGAATTTTATAGTTCCAACCTTGATTCCTATCTTGACCTTGAGAGGAAAGATAGAAACCCTCTAAGCTTTTAGGTAACATATGTAACTTGTTATCGGTCACCTCTTCCTCTGTACTATCTATTAATTCAACTCTCTTACATTTATCACACTTACACTTTCAATTGGGCCTCCTAACATATGCTCAATTAGGAGTTTGAGGCATGAAATCATCTTGACCATATTCATATCTTTCTTTTCTTATTCATGTTTTTCATCTTGGTACACAAAATATAAGGAGGGAGCCCTCATGGCCACCTCGGCATACTTTATGTCCCAAACCCTACACAAGATTGCCATATGATTCAAGACATTTGAAGCAACCCCATATGGTGTATTAATGAATGATCCAATAGATGCATTATCAACTATTCCCTTATTTAATGGATCCAAAGCCCTGTAACAAATTTTTAGAAGCATCTTCTCCGGCATCTCATTGTTAGGGTAATTTGCTAGCTTTCCCTTGAATCTTTCCCATGTTTCATACCAAGGTTCTTCATGGAATTGACAAAAATTAACAATCTCATCCTGCAATATCAATATCTTTAAAGGTGTGAAGTATTGATTTAAAAAGGCTTACATAAGACTTATCCATGAGGTAATGGACCCCACCGGCAGTGATCTTAGCCATAACACCACCTTTCTCATAAGTAAGGAAGGGAAAACACATAATTGGATGGATTCATGAAATATGTGTGCAATATTGGAAGGAGCACAAACTTCTATAAAGCCCTACAAGTGTGAATTTGGGTTCTTATGGGCTTGACCCATGAAAATCTCCTTTAAATTGAGTAATTACACTTGTGAGAAAAAAACTCCATGCTTTTCGGTAGGGGGGGATACAAATGGAACTCTCATGATCTTTGGTGCCAAGGCAATTCAAGCCATCTTGGCTCATGATTATGTGGAAAGAATAATGCTTACCTAAGAAAAAATCTAAAACAACAAAGAAGGTAAATAATACTCACCACGAGTACACCCAAGTAAAAATCACACCGCAAAAGTGAAGTCTATATTCTACTCCCTGGCAACAACGCCATTTTGATGATGCTCAACTTACTCCCATTTTTGAAAGGTAAGGCGGTCATTGTCAATAGCCCAACTTATGTTGGGTTCGAATCCACAAAGAGTGGGATTTCAACTTCAAGACTTAATGGGTGTTCTAATTACATGAAGGGTACCCGAAGTTAAAGAAAATATGACATATAATGTTAAGTGGGGGGTTTAGTTTTAAAGTGGGCAATACCAATATTGAGTCACACTATAAGCTTCACTAACACTTTTGAATTGAAATCAAAGTTAGAGACAATCTTGGGATTATATCTACCTAAAGTTATAAAGTATTTAGGTTAGAGATAGTTCAACATAATATCTAGTTGTTGGGTGAGAAATAGGCTAGTTCAAAGGTCCTTGCAGTTAGTTCTTCAACCAAACCTCAAAGATTTCACCCATTGGCTCTTTTGAGCACCTTATAAGTACGGTATTCATATTTACCCGTAACCTCAATTAGGCATTCCCATTCCTATGAAGATGTCTATAACATGAGTTACATTCCATTTACACTTATTTCTAATATTGCAAAAGGTAGTAAACCAAATACTTAATTGTCCACCAGTTCCTTTCCCCCCTATAACCCTTTTTCAAGGATGCTATGGCTTCCCATGGATTCACCTTCATCTCTCCTTCAAGAATGATGAAGGTTATCTAGAGTTTGGGTTTTCACCCATCAAGCCCATTTGGAGATTTGGTGCTTTTACCCATCAATCTCTACTATTATGCTCAAGAAATTATGGAATCCATACTCAACAACTAAAAATCACAAAGACATATCAATACCCATGCACAAATACACTTTAGCTTAACGTAATACCAAGGTTATAAAAATCAGCTACTCCTGAAAGGAAAGAGAAGAAATATACCAAGAAACTCATTCATGGTATACATAATAAGGAAAGTTACAGATAATCTTCAATTTTACCAATTTCTACTTGAAATACCCAATACAAAAAAAGGAGTAAATTTTCCCCCAAATTCTACGGCTTTACCAATTTCAAGTTTCAAAAGCTCCTCTATTGCATAATGTCCATGGAAAAAAATATTGGATCCTCTATAGAAATTTGAATAAGCTGTCCTATTTGACCAAAATACCCTTTTCATTAATCTCGTTAGGCCGTGATCGCATATATTCATGGTTATCGCAGCTACTGCGACCGCAGTCAGGTCCATACGATCGCTCCTAAGTGACCTTCATGATTGCCCGTGATCGCAGTCCTTAGACCACGATTGCAGTAACTGAGGTTGTGTTTGCTCCAGGTCTCCATCTGCACTCCTTTGCTTCCATTTGACACATTCTTTGCTCCAATCCACACCTTTTAATTTCATCAAATATATGCCTGCAAAATATGGTATAATCATAATTATGTCTCCTTTATTCCTTCAAAACATGTTAGGGTACATGAATAATGATTGTAAATAAGTGGAAAATTCACCACTCATCAGCATGACAAAATGGAATCTGACGATGGCATTACGTGAGCAATAATATATCGGGCTTATAAATCATATTCATTGAATTTTCTAGTAACCAACAAGCATACCCCGTGTACGCTCACACTTAAAGAAATCCCTATTTCACTCAACATAGAACAATTAATGTTTCAGGGATATAGTAAAATACGCTCTCTCTCTCTCACTCACAAAGAAGTACCACCGGTGTATACAGAATATTATAGGCTTTTCCATATGGTCTCTTCCTAAGTTTTTGGACAGTCATGGTAGGATCACTAAAGGACTTTAATTGAATTATAATGTAAGTTAGGGGCTGGTATGTTATCTTTTTGGGATTTTTTACTGACTAAGCCTCCTCGACACTACGTATTTTTTTTGGGGCATACTTATTTACCAATTTATATTTTTCTTTTAAATATGCCCTTATGTCTTCCTTTTTATTTTAAAGCATATTTCATTTCCAAGGTGCAATTTTATTTTTATTTTCTTTCAATCTATTTTTTCTTCTTTTTTTTGTTTTCTTTTATTTTCACTATACCTGTCCTTTGTCATTCTTTTCTGGCACTCTTCTTTCTTCACACTCATTTTTCCTATGCACCTCTATAATAGCCACCCTCAATTTAGGCAATTTTCTTGAGTTGTGTCCAAGAAGGATCAGGCCCAAAATAGGTTCATTGTAGAAATGGGCAGGTAAAATGGGTGCAAACAGCAAAATTGGTCAATTAAGGCTCAAATATTTGGATCAAAGGAATTCATGATTTATTTGGTTGGGCATTTAGGATCAAGTGAACTTAAAACAAAAATGGCATATGATAATATAATACTTAACTATCCTAGACCTAGGTAAAAGCAACTGGGCAAGTTCTAGATTCCGATACATTGGGAACTTAGTAGTACTTCACACACACTCACACAGGTTTACATTGCTAAAAACTACCTATACAGATATGCAAAATTTTTGCCCTAGTTGTTATATCCCTAATCCTAATGCCATTATTAGATTGTCACTCATCTTACACACATACACGCTCACAGAGTTCCCTAAAAATTTAGGAGGGGTATTAATTTTTCAGCACAAAATTATCAGTGTAGTTATTCAAAATACTCAACTGCCACAAATACTTATTATTCCCCTATTTTAGCTATTTCCATCACACAAAACAATAACAAAAATAAAAACAATACAAAAACATAAATAAAACATGCCAGTTCTTTAAATTTTCAAAATATGGCCACGGGCTTCGAATCATGTACAGTACAGTTCGCAGTGATTGTAGTAACCCCCACCCCCAACTTAAAGATTATACACTATCCCCAGTGTATGTAAAATATAAAGTACACTGGAATGGTAACTTACTTGGCTCTCAAGGCACTGGCTTAAACAACATCAATATGTGGAACCTCAGATCGGGTCCCACTATCATCAACATGCATCACATCAGCTATGAGGACTAAATCAGCAACCATGACACCAGTTGTGGTTGGTGCACTCAATGTTCTGTTTGAGGATGGGTCTGCATCACCTTTTCCCTTAATGTCAATGACTGGTGGTGTCGAACCATCATCTCTAAAAGCCATCTTATGGACCCTCACCTCTCGGTCCTACTTATCCTGTAGGATACTTGCCAAAGCCTTCTTTGTAGCATCTTTATCTTTATTCTTTCTCCTCTATATTTATCTTTTATCCTTATGAGTCTCCTCAACTGGGTTAGGAATATTCCAAATATTACGAATATGAACGTCAGGAATGACAATCGTGACCTCGAGCTTTGAGATAATTCGTCTGGCGTACAACTCATCCACCATCCTTTTAATCTCAGACCTTTAAGACTTCATCTCTGTAATGTCTTAGTTTTGGCAGCTACACAACTATTGGGTCATCCTCAGCTCAAATATATTCAACCTCTGTTATACTCATTGATCCTGTCTCACTAACTATGTATCAACCCAGGGATTCATGCCTTCTTTTATATGTCAGAACTTGGCCTCTAACATCCCGAATCTCATAATCTCCTTGGTCCATATGGCCTATAAAATTATCAAAAACCATAAGGCATACCTTTTGAGCACGGTGGTATAGACTATATCTAAGGTAGGGTACTAAATGCACTGGCTGTATCCAAAGTCTATGCAGTCTCAGTCTATCTACCCTTCACAGCAGCCTCAGTAGTATCTGCAGCCTCAGTCTGACACCTATATATCTCGACCAATATCTCTGCTCTTTGCATTGCCTGCGTGGCCAATGGGTTAGCTACATCTCTAATACCAACTCCACGGTGTTTGTGGCCTCAATATCTCATTGATATACCAGATTTACCACGCCCCTACAGCCAAACACAACTATGTAATCATGCATGGGTATGCCAATGGTTACTTTTTACCACCTATTACTCGGTTTCTCGTATCCCAAGCTATGAATTTTTGTATGTCAAACACATGGTCGGCTATGAATCTAGCTATCAATGCTACCCAAAATGGACTCAATACATTATCCCCTATTATGGGAATAATCCTATGTTTCACTAGTGTCCACTAACCCTTAGCCTCAAAATTAAGAGCATTATTCTCTATCTTCTGTGAGGTAATACTCGGGCCACCAACTACCCACACTGTGTCCTCACTATTTGTAGTTATTCAACTAGAAATGTACCAAACATAACCTAAATTCTTATTTATCCCCATTTGCTTTCATGTAATTTTTCTCATTTCCTCCATACGGTATGTTACCTGTATTCTAGGGTACCCCCATATTCAATAGTAGGAATTGAGGCAGGTGTAAGATCCAGTGAAGAGTGATGCACGTTGATAGGCAGTGCGTCAATATATTTTGCCTTTTCTGATCTCACCTTCTTTGAATATGATTCGATATTATCTTCTGCCTCCAAAGGTGGAGGTGAGTGAGGATGGGAGGTACTAGGTTCTTTCTCCTTATTCCCTATAGAGGTAAGTCCTCCAGGAATGCTACCTTCTCCCTCTTGCAACCTTTTTTTCTTTTGGGTTAACATTGCCCTTCGTTGGGTATTTGTATAGGTCACCTCTACTCTTAGATAATTTAGTAGCCTCAGAACTTGAATATTCTGCCTTTTAGTTTCCCTTATTTGGGAGGAATTGTACCTAAAACAAGAATTCACTAGCATTTAAATAAGGAACAAACAACAAAAATAAGAAAATAAACTTCAGTGTGTATGTTCTATTCAGGGTATGAATGGGGGGTACTAGTCATAACGACTGGGTATGACTTATATGACCAAGTCATATGATACTAAGTGTCTGTGTGGGTGTTTATTGGCTTTCTTACAAGTCCTCCTAACGAGTCGTAAGCTAAGGTGTGGCTTTTTAGCAACACTCGTACACATGTCAAGAAACAAAAGTCCAAAATCTGATATCTACCTAGGTTCTTATCTTAAGTGTGTGAGTCGTATGGGTGGATACAACTGATTTAGGCAAGTTGTACCCATACCGAAACTACACAAAGTTTTCTTTTTATGTTTTCAGTGGGTACGAGTCTCATTACAACCCCGCTACTTATGGGTATGAGTTGTAAGGAGATTTGTATCAACTACAACATAGAGGTTCAACTTTAAAGTTGACTCCCCTTAAAAATTTCCAAACTACCTATCTATTTTACTACATATCATCCCCCATACCAGTTTGAAAATACACTCTTCAAGATAAAATTTCAAAATTCTTTTCCAACATTAATTTTTAACTTAAAACTATGAACTAGGGTTACAAATTGAAATATTCTTGCAAACTCAACTTAAATTAAGTTAAAACTATCTCAAATTATCAATATCAACTTAAAATAAAGAGCATTTATGTTCAAGAACTTACTTGAATAGTTAAGAAATTAGGGTTCTAAAGTTTTTGACCTTCTCCCTCAAATTCCTGCCTAGTTTATTCAATATGAAGAATTTGAACAAGTTGGTAATTCTTTCAAAGTGATTTTGTACCTTTGGAGCTTGAATATTAATAGAAAATGGAGGTACATTTAGTTTAATGATGATTCAAATAGTGGGTACCTTATTGTAACACATCGTACTTTTCCTAGTTCAATTTAGCATTGAGAATGTCAAGCGTTGGCTTAAAGAGAGAATGACATTTCATAGATGTAGAAATTTCCATATTTAGACTCTATAATGTGTAGGAAATGGAATTAGCTTTCCAACGATATAAGATTCGCCTTAATCCGATAACTGGATGAGAAGTTATGGCAATTTTAAGTTTCAGTCGTAAAACACCATCATTTTGGTCACTTGCGAATTGAGGAGAAAGTTTAAATAACAATTGTCAATTTCTAGTAAGACTACATGATTTTACTGCATCACGGAGTGGACCAAAATCCCAATTTTTAATTTCTAGTAAGACTTTGCAAGTGTACCACGTCGCGGAGAGGTCCAAAATCCCAATTGTCAATTTCCAGTAAGATTTTGGAATTCCATCGCGTCGTAGTGAGGTCAAAATTTATAATTGTCACTTTCCAATGAGCCTTCGTGATAATGACGCATCACAGAGGTAGCCAAAAAGGCAATTCAAAAGCATACCACGATAGCTCCACGATGCGGTGATTTTTCAGGTCCCAATTGGCAGATTCCAGTAAGCCACTGTGATAATGGCGCATCGAACCGTAGGCCAATTTTGGGATTTTCATAGTTCGTGTAAAATTTTAAAAGGGGCTCTTTGATTTTTTTTCACTATCCCCAAGTTGTGAAAAATAGATCATTTAACTCATCCTAAGCATATTATACCTATTTTTCACCAAAATACTCTAAAAAACAACCCTAGATCATCAAAGCTTATTCCCCAAGAAATCTAATTCCTCCATTAATTATCCAAGGAAATTCAATATTAAGGATTCTCAACTCAATAACTTCAAAAAAATTCAACTTAAAAGCATTAATAGGGATCCAAGATGCAAGCCTTAGCATCTAGTTCATTAATTGATGTATGTGGGGTTATGAACAAGGACAATCCTTTAGTCCTGGTGCCCAAAACTTATTTTAATTTCAATTTTACTGAATTTTATATGATTTTCCATGAAATTCACATTAGGGTTTATACCCATTATTGTTATTTACAAGCTTATGAGATTTCCAGTGATTTAGAAGTTGAGTTACATGATTATGTTCATGTTTTCATGCATATTGTAGTAATTTCCCGATTTTGAATTAATTTATCAATGTTAACACTATCAAGCATGTACACTACGATATTTTAGCATGAGTTTGATGCATGGGTCATTAATCCCTAATTAAAGATTTCAATTTTAGGATTTAATTATGCTATAAGCACCCTATGACTAGATTTCTTTGAGATTGTTGTTGAAGATTTAACCTTAATTTGGTCTACAAATAGGTTTGGAATCCACTTTGCTGATTTTGATTACAGATTTAGCTTTACTGATATACAGTGGGTTTTCATTGGAAATCACTATTCGATTTTAAAAGCAGATTTCCATAAGAATGAGCTACATATTTAATAGGAGTAGTATCTAGCACAGAGATGGGTATGTTACTATGGTTTGATAACCAAAAACTATGTGTATTGTAGGATTTAGATTGTTCCCACTTCTATATAGGTGATAGATATGTGATCACTTAGATAGGTTATACTCCCTAGCAAGAGAATGACTCCTCTGAACAAAGTGAGGATTCCTCCTTAGGGGGACAAGAATGGTGGACTTCATGAATTTTCACATGGTTTATGTCGGTTAGAAGAACCTCCCATGTAGAATAAGTTTTTAGATTTCTAAACCCCTAAAATAAAGTATTTTCTCTACATAGTTAAAGTTCTTGAATTTATAATATAGCTTTTAGAAAAGGAAAGATTTTAGAAACTAATAGTAAAGGCTCACAGGCTTACTCAGATATTGCTTTACATAAGCCTTTAGATACAGACTTACAGATTTCACTTAGCCTATATGATTTGAGAATAAGAACATAATAAAAATTTTAGAACTAATTTTTGTGACTCATAAGATTTACAATTTATGCTTTACTATTTATAACTTATGATATTCAGATTTTAGATTACTCAAGCCTATGTGAGTCATTTATGTTTCACATTTATGATTTTATAACTTGTGATGCTATTGAAATATTATTTGACTTAATTTATTCACCCCCATATGCTCAGTACATTCCCAAAGTATTGATCCACATATACGTCTATGTGCTGCATTGTCTCATAATGTAGGTTCAGATGCTCAATCTCAGTAGCGTGAGTGATTTTCGATCATCTCATCTACATCTCTGCAATTGGTGAGTCCTTATTGTTTTGGGACTTAGCAATTCATATTTCTAGTTTATTAGTAGATAAATATGTACTAATTTAAGATAGTTTGAGTCAGCTGGGGCCTGTCCCAGTGACTCTCTAAATTCAATCAGTAGAGGCTTGTCAGACTACTAGATTTAGTTTTAGATTTTAGTTGTAGTGTTCAAATTTTCAGTATCTTCTTTATTAGATAATGAGATTAGTATTTTCAGATATACTCTAATAATTCAGACAGTTTTGTGCACCTATTGTGATCTTACATTTATATTACCTAATTTTAAGATTCAGATTTAGTAGAAGGAAGCCAGGGTTAGCTCAGGACTACTTGTACTTTGGAGCACCGTGTCCTATCCTGAAAATCAGATTTAGGGCATTACAAACTTAGTGTCAGAGCCTAATATTTTGAGAGTCCTAGAGAGTCAGAAAAGCCGCGTTATGTAGAGTATGGATCATCGGTGTAAATCCGACCATATCTATGAATGAGAGGCTATGGAATATTTTAGGAAATCATCTCTTCTTTCATAATCTATCATTCATTCAGTGTCTCTATCTACTTCTAACTCATGATTTCACATGATAGAAAATGCCTTGTTATCGAGCTAACACACGCAGAAATAATAACTAGCCACCTCATCCCGCAGATCCTTTGAATGATAATGTGTCACATGCAAAATTTTAGGCTGCCTTTCAGGCACTAGCTCAAGCTGTGACAGCTAATATTTAGGGCAACTATCAGGCTATAGTCCCACTTCAGCAAAATAGGGACTTAACCATAGCCAAGATTCAAGATATTATGAGAATAAACCCGCCAAAATTCTTTGGGTCTTAGGCAAATGAGGACCCACAGTTTTATCTAGATGAGGTAAAGAAGATCACCCAGATTATGCATGTTTCTAAAGAGAAGAGTATAGTGTTGGCATCCTATAGTCTGAAAGATATTTTACATGATTAGGTAGTGATGTGGAAGAAAAGTAGAAGGGAAAATATTGTTCCCATGTCATTGCAGGTGTTTCAGGATATGTTTATAGATAAGTTCTTCCCACATGAGATCAGGGGAGCCAAGATAGAAAATTTTATGAACCTGAGGTAGGGCTCAATGACAGTGAAGGAGTATTATTTAAAGTTCAACCAGTTGTCTATGTATGCCCCTAATCATATGGTTGACCCTAGGTAAAGCATGAGTAAGTTTGTGATCAATGTGTCTGCATTGGCAGTTAAGGAGTATTGGACTGCTATGCTTATTGGTGATATAGTTCTTGCTAGGTTGATGATTTATGCCCAATAGATAGAGGTAGAGAAGTTAAAGGGTAGAGAGAGGGGAAATAAAAAGGCTAGGATAGGGCAGTATGATTATGATTAGAATAGTTCTGGATGAGGAAATCGTTCACAGTTTTAGAATCGATCATCTATGCCCAAGCCTTCTTCAGCTAGTGATCCTGCACCCAGGAACAGACATAAGTAGCGGGGTTGGTGTCTATGGCCAAATCTCAGAAGAGTATAAGTGGGAAGCCCAATCATCCTCTATATGCTAAGTGTGGTAAGAATCATACGGGTGAATATTTATAGGGTCAGAAATCTTTTTATGGTTGTTGCCAGATGGGTCATGGGGTTAAAGTGTTCCTACAAACTACACAGGAAAATAGGGATGTCCATCCTCAGACTCAGGATAATAGTGCACCAGCCAATCTAGGTCACCCAGCCCCTCCTCAGGGCGCATCGTCTAGTACCATGGCGGTCAGTGCCAGAATAGGTTCTATGCTTTACCATCCCGCCAGGAGTAGGAAGATTTGCCAGATATTGTTACTGGTATGCTTTGTGTCTTTCATCTTGATACTTATGTGTTGCTAGACCCTGGGTCGAGTTTCTCTTATGTGACCCCATTAGTTGCAGTAAATTTTGAGGTAAGTTCTTAAAAGATCCCTGAGCCTTTATTGGTTTCTACCCAGTAGGTGGGTCAGTTGTTGCCAAGCAGATTTACAAAAAGTGTCCTATCAATGTCCTTTATAAAATCATGTTAGCAAACCTAATAGAGTTAGATATGGTTGATTTTGATCTTATTCTTGGTATGGATTGGCTCCATTTCTTTTACGTATCTATAGATTGTCGCAACAGAGTGGTGAATTTTCAGTTTCCAGATGATCCAGTCTTTGAGTGGAAAGGAAATTCAGTGTCTCCCAAAAGCCATTTCATATCTTATCTTAAAGCCAATAAGTTAATCTCTAAAGGGTGTATCTATCATCTTGTTTGAGTCAAATACACTAAGTTGGAGACTCCAAAAATTCACTCAGTCAATATAGTCAGTGAGTTTCCTGACGTCTTTCCCAAAGATTTGCGAGGGGTACCTCCCGATAAGGAAATAGAATTCAATATTGACCTTCTCCTAGATACTCAGCCTATTTCCATTCCTTCATATCGTATGGCTTATGTAGAGCTTAAGGATTTGAAAGAGCAACTCAAGGATATTTTAGATAAAGGTTTCATAAGGCCTAGTATTTCTCCACAGGGAGCTCCTATCCTAATCGTGCGAAAGAAATATGGTTCTTTACACATGTGCATTGACTATCGCCAGCTGAATAAAGTTATGATCAAAAACAAATATCCTCTTCTGAGAATTGATGACTTATTTGATCAACTCCAAGGTGCAAGTTATTTCTCAAAGATTTCTCAAAGATAGACCTTAGATCCGGTTATCATTAGCTTAAAGTAACGGAATGTGATATTCTAAAGACATCTTTCAGAACCCGTTTCGGTCATTTTGAATTTCTAGTCATTTATTTTGGGCTAACCAATTCCCTAATAGCTTTCATGGACTTAATGAATAGTATATTCAAATAGTATTTGGACATTTTTGTCATAGTCTTTATAGATGATATACTCGTCTACACTTGTAGTGAGGATGATCATGCATACCATCTTAGAATTGTGTTGGAAACTCTTAGAGATCGCCAATTGTTCGCCAAATTTAGTAAATGCAAATTTTTGTAGAGGTCAGTAGCTTTCCTTGGTCATATCGTTGCCAGTGAGGGTATTAGAGGTGATCCCCAAATGCCAAAAGCCATAAGAAATTAGCCTAGACCTATCTTTCCATCAGACATTAAGAGTTTCTAGGGTTTAGCTAGCTATTATAGACATTTTTTTGAGGTTTTCTCATCTATTGCATCCTTTATGTCTAGATTGACCCAAAAGAAACTTAATTTCCTGTGGTCAGATTCCTGCAAAAAGAGTTTTCAGGAGTTGAAGACTCGACTTACTTCAGCCCCAGTGTTAGCATTACCTGATGGTACAGATGATTTTATGGTGTATTGTGATTCCTCTAGAGTTGGTTTGGGTTGTATTCTAATGCAGAGAGGTAAAGTCATAGCCTATTCCTCTAGATAGATTAAGCCTCATGAAAGAAATTACCTAACCCATGATCTTGAATTAGTCGATGTTGTGTTTGCTTTGAAAATCTGGAGACATATGACACAAGAGAGAGTAGCATTCTGGACCAAATGTGGCACCTAGAAACTATGTCCAAGACTAATTTTTCATTATAATTAATTCAGGGACTTAGAAGACAACTATGAGAGAAGAGATTATTAAAAGACTAGATGCTGAATTTTTAACATTATTCATTATTATGTATTAATTTTTAGAGAAAGGAGAGGGGCAGTTATAGCTTGGAGAGAGAGAAAACATTTTTCTCTTATTTTCATAATTCGCACACCAAGACCATCTTCTAGTTTTTGGTATGATGAATATATCTATGACGATTTTCATTTTATTCATGAGTAGCTAAGTGTAATAATTAGGGTTATGGAAGCCTTGTAACATACAATCTATTATTACTTTGGGTTTTTTTGAATTCATCATGTATTGACCTGCTTATATCATACTCTCTTCGCTTATCTTGAATTCTCATGGTTGCCAACATAGAGGATGTGCCTTAAAAATCAACTTGTTCGATAGAAAGGTTGATGTTGGGAGAAGAGAGTAGTGATAAAGAAATAGGATTTCCAACCTTTATTTCATATGTTAATGCCTTACCAAGGTTAACTACTTGGAGATTTTTCGTGTTGTTTTTGTAAACGCTTTTGATTCGAGAGAACTAAAGTGAATTAGTCCTTGATAGTTGAGAAACACTAGGATTATGTTATTAAATAAAATATTTTTCTCTGTAAGCATGATACATGTATGAAGTCATAAAGCCCATAGTTAAAAAGTATTGAAAACTACAAGGTGGATATAACCCTAGCTTGCTATTACTCTAAATTTGAATACTACTATACATATTTCATCTTGGTAAACTTAAACCATTAATTTGTGAACTGAATCAAATTCTCCCTTTTTGTTTTATGAAAATGAATGATTAAAAGTCGACTAATCTGCATACAACTTAATTAGTACCATATTCCCTGTGGGATTCGACCCCAACCTAGCTGATTTCTATATTTGACAGCTACGGCTTATGCTCTTGTAAGAGAGGTGTAATTTGGGAATATCAAATTTTGGCATCATTGCCGGGGAATACGATTGTCGATTGAGTTTATGTTAGTTAATTGACTGTTAGTCAAGTTTCCTTATTTTACGTTTATTGGTTGTTTTTATTCGTTATATACTCATTTTTGTTTATGCCACGAACCATATGCTTAAAAGAGCCATTATTACCCTTTAATCCCGAACCTCATCTCATTGAAAGAATGGCTAACCAACAGGAAGATGAAAGATTAGCCGCTTTGGCTAATGCTCAATTAAATCAACAAAATGTAGATAACCCAAGTCGGGTACCTAATCTAGATGAAGAGGACCTGAGAGATGATGATTTAATTAACCCAGCTAATAGGAGGTATGTAGCATGGGAAGTTATAGCTATAAATCAAAATAGTCCATTCAGAGGAAGACTAAACTGCCAAACTGTGCAGTTTGATATTAAAAATGATGAGTATGATTTGCATGGAACTGGATCTACAGGGGCAATCATTCTACCACCACTAGCTCCTGGGGTGAAATTTAACATCACCAGTACTATGATCCAGCTACTGAATCTAAAAAAATCTTTGGTGGATTACCTAGTGATGATCTAAATCTATATTTGGGGAATTTCATTAGTATTTGTAAGTCATTTGATAATCCTGGAGTGGGACAAAATGTTATTTATTTAAGATTGTTCCCACTATCTCTGTCTGGAGAGGCAACTATGTGGTTGAATAAGCTGACTCCTGATTTCATAACAAACTGGAGGCAATTGAAAGGAGCTTTCCTGAAAGGTTCTTTCCTCCTCCAAGAATATTACAGTTAAGGGATGAGATCAGCAACTTTAGGCAATTGGATGGTAAAGCTTTGCATGAGACTTAGGCGAGGTTTAAAAAGAAGCTAGCTCAATGCCCAAACCATAAGATAAATGATGAACACTTGATGGAAACATTCTACAGAGCTTTGATCTCACTTACAAACCCAATAATGGATAATGCTGCAGGAAGAGCTTTTATGGAGGTCACCTTTACTGAGGCTACGGACATGTTAGAAAGAATGACTAAGACAAGTAGATCTTGGCATACTACAGATTCTGTGGTAGCAAGCAATATTGGGTCTAATATAATATCAATAGAGCAATGTAGGAGAGAAGAGGGACATTATCAGGATATGGCTCATATGAAAACCCAGATAGATATACTCATGAAACATTTGCTATCAGGAAATATAGACAAGGTAAAAGATGTGGGGTCCCACGGTAAGGAAGCAGAATCAAACACTGAGGAAGAGGCTAATTATTTGCATAACTAGGGGATTTCTGGAGTTATGGTCCAGGAAACTAAGGTTGGAACCATTAAAGAAATTGGAAGAATATAAGTGACAAAAGTGGACTATATGTACCTCCTGGAAACCATGATAATGCTACCACTAGTTCAAGCAAAATATCCGTGAAGGACATGATAGAGAAACGACTAAAGGGAGTAAAGGCGACCAATTCTGGGGTGAGTACTATGAAGAGTGACATATCTTCCATGAGTCAACTAGTAAATTTGCACTAAATTGCTATTAAATAACTGAAGTAGCAGATGAGACAATTATCCATAACATTCAACCAAAGATAGAATGGGACTCTACCAAGTGATATAATTCAGAATCTGAGGACTGATGGATCGTGTATGGCCATTAACACTAGGAGTGGTAAGATGTCATCTAGTCTAGGATTGGGAGAATCCTCTCATATTGATGCAATTGAAATAGATTGAGAGATGGTTGATGAATCTTTAGTGGTGCCTATGGAGTTGGGAGATTTCAAAAAGAAGAGTGCAGAAGTGGAACAACTACCTAAGCCAAAGCAGTTAGTGATGTGGAGCAAGGCATAAGAAAAGAGGTAAAAGTTCCTCTAGATAAAATCCTAAGGCCAACACCCCCATTTCTACCATGATTAAAGAAGAAAAAAAATGAATGCAAGTTTAACAAATTCATGGCTATGTTGAAGCAATTGATAGTGAACGTGTCTTTGGTTGAAGCACTTGAGAAGATGGCTAGATAAGCTAAATTTATGAAAGATCTTGTAACAAAGAAAAGAGCGGTAAGCTATGAATCGGTTGATAATCTCCATAATTATAGTGTTATTTCTATAAGGTCGTGGGTGAAGAAGAAGGCAGACCCAGGAGCGATTGGGTCTCTAGATTTCGCTAATGCCTTACATGATCTGGGAGCTAGAATCAATATAATGATGCTAGTTGTTTATAAGAAGTTGGGTTTAAGAGACCCCACACCCACAAATATGCGACTTATAATGGTGAATAGATTGGTGAAAAGGCCGGTTGGGATTCTACATAATGTACTTGTAAAGGTGGCAATTTTATATTTTCTGTTGATTTTGTAATTCTTGATTACGAAGTGGACTTTGAAGTACCCATAATTTTGGGCTGGCCGTTCTTAGCAACCGAGAAAATATTAGTTGACCTGGAGTTGAATGAGCTGAAATTTAGGCTTAATGGGAAAGAGGTTAGTTTTGAAGTACATTAATCCATGTAACAACCAAAGGAGATGAGTGTCTTTTTAATAGTTGATGTATTCTACGAAGAAGAGTGAGATGTACTAGTTAAGGATAGGCCTGCTATGGAGACTATAACTAGTTTGGTTGATCTTTAAAGTAAGGATGTGAGTGACTTCTAAGTGGCTGGACTTGGAATAAAGCATTTTCTTGATCCAACAAATGAGGTACAAAGGGTATCATTGATGTATCTTGATGAAGTCTGAGCAATCAAGATAATCAAGTCATCCCGCGATGTTAAATCAGGAACTGTATAGGAGGCAACCCATCATTTTATTTTCATTTTATCATGTTAAATAAAAATATAAAAATAAAAGTCGAGCCACAACCAAAACTATGGCGCTTGGTGGGAGGCAACCCATCCTTCCAATCATTTTTATTGTTTTTGATTAAGTGTAGGTGCATGAAGTACTAAGGAGGTGATTGGTACTAAATTTTTTTTGGAATTAGGCCATGTCAACAGTGGTATGTTTAGGAGTAATGGGAATATTACAGGTAAGTTAGAGTGGTCAAATGTGTAAGCCTCGAGTCATGATTCGTCTAAGAGTTGTGACCTAAATTATGTTAATTCGACCCTAAAATTTCTGCGGTACAGAACTTTCTCAATGCCTCATATGGATAATAGGGTGCATGGAGTCCAATTTTAAATCTCTATAGGGTGTGTGGCGCCTAAGTTACATAGGCCATGGCAGAGCATCGCCTAAAACATAGCTAAGCCTACTGTCTAGGGTGTGCTTTACCTAGTGCGACGCCTACCTCAAGCTAGGCGATCTACTGTATGGTGCACACATACTTTTAGGCGATCAAGTATGCGATGCCTACCCTATCGCCAACACCTACTGCCTCACTTATGCAATAACAAATGCAGCACTTAACTCACCTTGTGCGGCAGGTTGTGCGATGCACACTTGATGTTATGTGATTACTTATGCGCCGCCTAGACCAATGTATACGCTCACTATTTTGGTTAAGCGATAGGCTGTGTGACGCACACTTAATGATGTGTGATAACATATATGCCGCACACCCTTCCAATTTCAAGATATATCCATCTTTGCATTGGGTCAACCCAACCTGGATATCATTCTTTCAATAGACTCTACATCCTAAATTCCCAATTCATCCTTATTTCACCTCAAAGCCGTACAAGATTTCGCCCTTACCATTCTCTCTGTCCTTCAAGATTACTCTTTGCTTAAGAATCTCAAGAATTTTCCCCTTTCTTCCTCAATCTTCCATCTTTAAGTTAAGTTTTACTTTCTTAACCCTTAGTTATTGTGACCTTTTTTTATAGTTAACTGATTTCTTGAGGATTATGAATTAAATTCTTACCATATCTGTGTCAAAGAAGGATTTTGAACATCTTGGGAAGACAAGCACCATTGTTGTAGTACTTAAGCTTGTACATGTGAGTGAATTGTTCACAACCAACATGCTAGTTTTGTAACCATTAGTTTCCATCTTATTGTATTAAAAATAATGTTGAGAAAATTATGTTAAAGTGATGGTGTTCTGTATATCTTTATTTGGTTGGAGTTGTAGGGTATGATTTTGTTCAAATAGTGCTTCATTGAAATAAAGTTGGGGAAATTAAAGTGAGTGAATTGTATTGCGACTAATGTTGGTGCACCATATCAAAGTGTATCTTGGCAAAGTCTGAACACCCAACAATAACACTTACTTGGTTTATAATAACAAATTAAGTGTGGGCTGGTGACTTCACCACCTTCATCTTGATTAGAGTTAGTTTCTTTATGTGTGGATGACATGGGTGATGTGATGAATACAACAAAAATGGCTCCGATAATGATCCCCATGCAGGTGGCATGACTCCTAAGGTTGATGAAGATTACTACTAGCCAGGTTTTTAGCTTGTTATTTGCATTGGGGATAGTGCCTAGATTAAGTGTGGGGTGGCTGGTTACTTTGTTGTTTATTTTGTAAGAAATTAGTACCTTATCCTTAGTATTCTTTTGTGATAGGATTAGTTATTTTGTTTCTTGTTAGATGTTTATTTGATTTAGTCATAGTTAGGTGCTTTTCTTGATAATGGATGGATGATAACCGTCTTAAGATAAAATTAGTCATTTGTTGTATATAAATATTCTCATGGATAACATGACATTTTAGCATGAGTATGTGATGGATCATTACATTTGAAACACCTAGGCTCTAGTTATGACACTTGTTGTGATTGTTGGTTTTAGTTGAATTCATTTAATTGTTGGGTCGAGAATCTATAATGCTCCTAATTGAGTTGATCATGTGTCATAAGTGTGTATGACTATTGTATATTCCTTATTGCAACTGATGCTAGAATTTGATTGGTGTGTGTGCAAAGCGAAATAAAGATTGTGAGTTTAGGAGATAATTTAGGCATTTCTTTGACAACCATTGTTCATACCTTCTTTTGACCTATCTTTGAACATTTTCTTAGCTAGCCCCATTGAGCCTTTAGCTTGTTCTTTGTTAGCCTCAGTTGTATCCTAATCCGTTCTTTAATACACCATAATTTGATCCAAAAGCTCCTAAGCTCTTTAATATAAAATGAATTTGAGTTAGAAGTTTGACAATAAGAGAAAAAAGGTGAAATTGATGCCCCAACGACTAGTTATTCGCATGTGAAATTGATGTGGTTGGGAGTAGCAAAAAATGATTAAAAAGTTCCAAATTTTATCTTGGACATGTTACAATGAACTTTTTTTTCCCCTGGTGCTTCTTGGACATTATGCACCTCAACTAAATAAAATAGCTTAAGTTGAGGGTAGCTATCATAGTGGTGCATAATGTGAAATGGGTGAAAAAAATATTTGAAAGGGTTGCATACTCCTAACCATAGTGTTGTTAATTGAGTTTAATGGGATGAGGTGAAAACAAAAGATATGGATAGATGAAAGTGGTGTTAATTGGTTGTTAGAATTTGGTTTTAGTTGCATAATGTAGTGTATTAAAGAGCTTACGGAAGATAGTCACTATTTCTGGCCAAAATAGTTTCTACCCATCTTTTAGCCTGCATTACAACCCGTAAAACACCTATTTGATCCTAATGTTAGCATTCTGATATTAGTGGAGCATTACACTAAGGGCAAGCATATGGTCATCAGTTGTAATTTGATAATTCATTGTGAGAGTGAGCACAACTTGATTCTTGTACCCATTTTGTTAGAAATTGTATGATTGTGTTTAGTTATGGGTAACTTTCTTGTTGTGAGGGAACATGGTTAATGAAGGTTGGGTAATTTATATGATTTCTTTTCTTAAATGGTATGCATGAACTTGCCAACTTAATGAGTCTATTCTTGAGGGTAGGTTGTCACTAGTAATGATTCATGAATCTACTTCTCGTTCATAATTGTTGTATGAGCCTATTTGAGCATCTTGTTTTTCTTTGTGGGTGCTAAGACTTGTGTAGTATGCATAAATGGATATGTTGTTTGAGGATGAACAAAGCTTTAATTGTAGGGTGGTGATCTTGGGTGTATTTACACACCTAAACACCATAACTTATCCATATTTTAGCTAAGTTTAGAGAACAAAGTGCCTAGTTTCTAATGTTTTTACCCTACTTCTATGTAATTGAGCTAACCGATGTGATTAGCATGATTTCAAGTATTAATGAGGTAGATGAAGACATAATGGGACTATGGAATGCAGATGACATATGACACAATAGAGAGTAGCAGTATGGACCAAATATGGCGCCTAGAAACTATGTCCTAGACTATTTTGTCATTATAATTAGTTCAGGGACTTAGAAGGCAATTACGAGACAAACGATTATTAAAAAGACTTGATGCTGAATTTTTATCATTATTCATTATTCTGTATTAATTTTTGGAGGAAAGAGAGGGGCGGCTATAGCTTGGAGAGGGAGAAAATGCTTTTCTCTTATTTTCACGATTCACATACCAAAATCATCTTCTAGTTTTTGGTATGATGAATATATCTTTGACGATTTTCATTTTATTCATGAGTAGCTAAGTTTATTAGTTAGGGTTATGGAAGCCTTGTAACATACAATCTATTACTTTGGGTTTTTGAATTCATCATGTATTGACCTGCGTATATCATACTCACTTCATTTATTTTGAATTCTCATGGTTGCAAACATCGAGGATGTGCCTTAAAACTCAACTTGTTCGATAGAAAGGTTGAGGTTCGAAAAAGAGAGTAGTGACAATAAAATAGGATTTCCAACCCCTATTTCATATGTTAATGCCTTAACAGGATTAACTACCTGGACATTTTGTATTGTTTTTGTAAACACTTTTGATTTGCGAGATTTGAAGTGAATTAGTCCTTCATAGTTGAGAAACACTAGGATTGTGTTATTAAATAAAATATGTTTCTCTGTAAACATGATACATGTATGAATTTGTAAAGCCCATAATCAGAAAGTATTAAAAACTACAAGGTGGACATAACCCTAGCTTGCTATTTCTCTAAATTTGAATACTACTATACATATTTCATCTTGTTAAACTGAAACCATTAATTTGTGAACTGAATCAAATTCCCTCTTTTTTTTTACGGAAATGAATGATTAAAAGTCAAATAATCTATATTCAACTTAATTAGCACCATATTCCCGGTGGGATTCGACCCCAACCTAGTTGGGTTCTTTATTTGACAGCGACCACTTACGCTCTCGTAAGAGAGGTGTAATTTGGGCATATTAACACCCTTAGTAAATTCTATATGGGCAGTGTTGCTCGTGTGGAGAATAATAAGAAAGAGTTAGCTTGAAAAGTTCATCATTTGGCTAGATGGGGTGTTAGGTTTGTTGATTCAGTTGAAGGGAATATTTGGTTTTCGAGTAGTTCCGAATCTTCCCTAGTTTTGGAAGAGAAGGAGAAACAAGACAAGTATTCTAGTTTGGTAAAACTAAAGGAGTCAGTTAAAGACCAAAAGATAGAGGTTTTCTCCCAAGGGGGAGATGGCATTTTGAGATACCAGAGTAAATTGTGTGTGCCATGTGCTGATGATTTAAGATAGCAGATTATAGAGAAAGTGCATGGTGTGTGTTATTCCATTCATACTGGTGCTACCAAGATGTGCCATGATTTGTGGTATATCTATTGGTGGAGTGGTATAAAGAAAGATATACCAGAGTTTGTAGTAAAGTGTGCAACTTGCCAACAGGTTAAGGTAGAGATACAAAGACCTAGTAGTACGTTGCAAGAGTTTGGTACACCCACTTGGAAGTGGGAATAGGTGAATATGGATTTTTTGACTGGTTTATCCTATTTGTATCGTCAACATGATTCAATTTGGGTTGTTGTAGACAGATTAACTAAGTCTGTGCATTTCTTACTAGTTCACACGTCTTACATAGCTGAAGATTATGCTAAGCTGTACATGAGAGATTTAGTCAGACTACATGGAGTTTTCTAGTCTATCATTTCAGATAGGGGTACTCAAGTTAACTTCTCAGTTTTGGAGAGCCTTTTAGAAGGGTCTTGGTACCCAAGTCCTTAGTTGAGCGTTCTACCCTTATATAGATGGTCAAGCAAAGAGGACCATCTAAACTCTAGTAGATATGTTGAGGGCATGTTCAATTGATTTCAATGGTAGTTGGGATGAGCATTTGCCATTGATTAAGTTCGGTTATAATAATAGTTACTATTTTAGCATATAGATGGCCCCATTTGAGGCTCTTTATGAAAGGAGATGTAGATCACCCATAGGTTCATTTGAAAAGGGTGAGGCTTCTTTGCTTGGGCCTGACGTAGTGTTTGATGCTATGGAGAAGGTTTAGTTGATTAGAGAAAGATTGAAAATAGCCCATAACCATCATAAATCATATGCAGATGTGAGAAGAAGGGACCTCAAGCTTGAGGTTGGTGATTTAGTGTATCTGAATATTAACCCATGAAAGAGGTGAAGAGATTTGGCAAAAAGGGGAAGCTTAGTCCCTGGTATGTTGGCCCTTACAGAATTATGAGTCATGTTGAAAAAGTAGCTTATGAGCTTTATTTGCCCACAGACTTGTCGTCCATTCATCCTGTATTCGACTTCTCTATGCTTAAGAAGTGCATCGGGGACTCCACTGTTGTAGTTCCTTTAGAAAACTCAGATATTCAGAACAGCCTTTCAAATTAAAAGATTCCATTTGAGATTTTAGATCATCAGATCCGTAGACTAAGGAACAAAGAAGTTTCCTTCGTCAAAGTTCTTTGGCAGAATCAGTCTGTTGAGGGCGCCACTTGGGAAGCAGAAGCAGATATGCAAGTCAAGTACCCTCACCTCTTCTCCACAAATTTAGATTCAGTCAAAGGTAATACTCTTCCTTAATTCAGTATCTTTCTAGTTTCAGATCCAGCTCTGTAGTCGTCCTCATTGAAAATTCATGTACTTTCAGATTAGCTCAGAAGCTCAGTATAATTTACAAATAGTTGTTCAATTTTTTTCAGTTGTGCATGCTATCATATAGCCACATATTCCTCAGTGTCCTTAGTCGAACTAGCCACATTCAAAGATTAATGTTTCCAAGGGTAAGATTTTGTAACACACCGTACTTTTACTAGTTCAATTTAGCATTGAGATTGTCAAGCATTGGCTTTAAGAGAGAATGGAATTTTATACATATATAATTTTCCAGATTTAGACCCTCCAATGTGTAGGAAATCGAATTAGATTTCCAACGATATAAGATTCGCCTTAATCCAATAACTGAACTTGAAGTTAAGGCGATTTTAAGTTCCAGTCGTAAAACACTATCATTTTTATCACTAGCGCATCGCAGAGATAGCTTAAATGAAAATTATCAATTTCAAGTAAGACTTCGATTGTACTGCATCGCGGAGAGGTCCAAATTTCCAATTGTCAATTTCCAGTAAGACTCCGTAATGTACTGCATCGCGGAGAGTTCCAAAATCTAAATTGTCAATTTCCAGTAAGATTTCATGATTCCACCACACAAAGGCGAGGTCACATTTCACAATTGTCACTTTCCAGTGAGCCTCCACGATAATGGCACGTCCCGAAGGTGGCCAAAATGGAAAATCAAAAGCAAACCATGATAGCTCCGCGTCGCAGTGACTTTTTAGGTAATAGTTAATAGTTTCCAGTAGGCCACCGCGATAATGGTGCATCGTGCCGTAGGACAATTTTGGCAATTATCCCAACCTAAGTAAAATTTTAAAAGGGGCTCTTTGGTGTTTTCTCTAGCCCCAACTCGTGAATAATAGATCATTTAACCCATCCTAAGCATATTATACCCACTATTCACCAAAATACTCTTAAACAAAACCCTAGATCATTAAAGCTTACTCCCCAAGAAATCTAATTTCTCCATTAGTTCTCCAAGGAAATTAAAGATTAAGGATTCCCAACAAAATAACTTCAAAAAAATTCAACCTAAAAGCATCAATAGGGATCCAAGATTCAAGCCTTACCATCTAGTTCATCAATTGAGATATGTGGAGTTATGAACAAGGAAAATCCTCTCGTCCTTGTGCCCAAAACATGTTTTAATTCCAATTTTACTGAATTTTATATGATTTCCCATGAAATTCATGTTAGGGTGTATACCCATTATTGTTATTTACAAGATTATGAGATTTCTAGTGATTTAGAAGTTGAGTTACATGATTATGTTCATATTTTCATGCATATTGCAGTAATTTCAAGATTTTGAATTAATTTATCAATGTTAACATTATCAAGCCTGAACATTATGATATTTTAACATGAGTTTGATGCATGGTTCATCAAGCCCTAATTAAAGATTGCTATTTCAAGATTTCATTATGCTATAAGCACCCTATGACTAGATTCTTTTGAGATTGTTGTTAAAGATTTGACCTTTTTTTGGTCTCCGAATAGGTTTGGAATTCACTTTACAGATTTAGATTACAAATTTATCTTTATAGATATACAGTGGGTTTTCATTGTATACTACTATACTATTTTAAAAGCGAATTTCCATCAGAATGAGAATACAGATTTAATGGGAGTAGTATTTAGCACAGAGATGGGTACGTTACTACGGTTTCATACCCTAGAACTACGTGCCAACATAGGATTAAGATTGGTCCTACTTCTACGTGGGTGATTGATATGTGATCACATAGATAGGTTATACTCCCTGGCAAAAGTATGACTTCTCTTCTAAACGTGAGTATTCCTCCTTAGGGGGGACAAGAACGTTGAACTCCATGAATGCTCACATGGTTTATGTCGGTTAGAAGAACCTCCCTTGTAGAATAAGTTTTAATATTTCTAAACCCCTAAGATAAAGTATTTTCTCTATAGCTCTAAAGTTCTTGAATTTAAAATATCGTTTTTAGAAAAGGACAGATTTTAGAAGCTAATTGTAAAGGCTCATAGATTTACTCATATATTGCTATATATAAGCCTTCAGATACAGACGTACATATTTAACTTAGACTATATGATTTGAGAATAATAATAGAATACAAATTTTAGAACTAAGTGTTGTAAATCACAAGATTTAAATTTTATGCTTTACTATTTATGATTTATGATCTTCAAATTTTATATTACTCAAGCCTATGTGAGTCATTTACATTTCGCATGAAATATTTTATAACTTGTGATGTTATTGAAGTATTGTTCGACTTATTTCATTCACCCATATGCTCAGTACATTCCCAAAGAACTGATCCGTTAATACGTCTATGTGATGCATTATCCCATAATGTAGGTTTAGGTGTCAGTCTCAGCAGCGTGAGTGATTTTTGAGCATCTTATCTACATATCTACAATTGGTGAGTCCTCATAGTGCGAGGACTTAGCTATTCAAATTTCCAATTTATCAGTAGATGATTCAGTACTCAGTTTAGATATTTCGAATCAGTTGGTGCCTATCTTAGTGGCTCTCTAGATTCAATCAGTAGAGGCTTGTCGACTACTAGATTCAATTTTAGATTTTAGTTGTAGTATTCATATTTTTTGTATTTGCTTTATTAGACTAATGAGATTAGTATTTTCAGATATACTTTGATAATTTAGAAAGTTTTCCACACTTATTTTGATCTAACATTCATATTCCCCTATTTTGAGATTCAGATTTAGTAGAAGGCAACCAAGGTTAGCTCAGGGATAAATGTCGTTCGGAGAACCGTGTGGCATCCCAAAAATTAGATTTTGGGGCGTTACACTTATTGGCTTTAAAATCAAGTTCTGGGTTGGGTTGACCCAAAACCCCACCTTATAATCTTGGGTATGAGTCACGTGTATGACTCATACCCAAGCTTTTGGGTTTTTTCCTTAACTCGTATGGACCTGAAACCTTACCTAGGTTCTGGAGTAGATACAACTCAATTTAATGAGTCTTACCTTGAGGGTATGACTCGTTCTAAGAGTTGTAAGACTCCAGAAACTTTTAACTGAATTTGCTTAGTCTCCCAGGTCCTTATGATTCTTACTCTCAAGTCGTACCATTAAGATACAACTCGTGAAGAGTCCGTATAACCAACTTTCTTGAATATTTTGGCTATTTTCTACAATCTTTAGCCCTGAACATTGATCAAACATATTACCATATAAATAAATAAGTACAAAAAACATGGGTTGCCGCTCATGAAACTCTTTGATGTTATGTCGTGGAACGATGTTGCTAAGTTGGGTGTTCATATTTAACAAACTAGATTCATGGGTTGCCTCCCATACTGTTCTTGCTTTAACATCGCGGCAAAACATAATCACCTTGGTTACTCAACCTTTACCAAGGATCATCTAAAAAATCATATTTAATTCTTTATTTTTTCCCATATAGTGCTTGACTCTTTTCCCATTCTCCATGAACGGGGCTTCACCATCCCACTTCAATTCCAAAGTACCATATGGCAACACTCTAAATACAATAAAGGGACCATACCATCTAGATTTTAAATTACCTAGAAACAAGCAAGCCTTGAGTTGTAGAGAAATATCTAGTCATCTTTTTTGTAGATTCTCATCACGATTTTGCATTCATTATGCATCTTCATTTTTCTTTGTAAAGTGTAGAACTTTCATAAGCCCAAAGTTAGAATTCGTCCAACTCATTCATACTATTCTTCCTTGACTTGGCTGTATCTTACCACTCAAAATTTATATTCTTCAAAGCCCATATTTCCATACACTAGATGATAAGGTAAAGCACCAATTAGGGTCTTGAATGCTTTTCAGTAAGCCTATAATGTGTTATCTAACTTTTGTGACCAATCAGTCTTATTCGCATTTACTGTCTTTCCTAAGATGGAGTTGATTCTCTATTGGATACGCCTCAACCTGTCCATTAGTCTGGTGGTGATAAGTTGTTGTCACCTTGTGTTTCACTCCATACTTCTCAAGTAGACTTTTGAAAACATGATTACAAAAATATGACCCACCATCAATAATGATAGCACGTGGTATGCCAAATCAAGAAAAGATATGTTTTTTAAAGAATTTAGTGATACTACGTGCTTCATTATTTGGGTGAGCAATTTATTCCACCCATTTAGAAACATAATCCATAGACACAAGAATATACCTCATGCCAAATAAACTCACAAGTACCCATGAAGTCTACACCCCATTCATCAAACAATTCCAATTCTAAGATATGAGTCATATGAAGTAAATGGCATCTAGAGATGTTACCTTGTCGTTGACATTGATCACAAGAAAAAGCAAAATCATATGCATCTTTGCATATTATTGGCCAATAATACCACATTTCAAGATTTTTTGGGCTATGCGAGTTCCTCCATGATGACCCCAACTAGTGAAGAATGACAATCCTCAAGTATACTCATCATCTCTACCTCAGGTATGCATCTATAAATAATCCCATCTGCACAGAATCTGAATAATAAGACTCATCCCAAAAAAATTTCCTTTGATCATGCATAAACTTCTTTCTCAGTTGAAAGGAAAGATTTTCTAGGATTAGATAACTTGCTAGATAATTTGCATAGTCTATAAACCATGGTATTAGATCGTACGAAGCTGCTAATATCTGCTCATCTAGAAAACCGTCATCAATCTCAAGCCCATATTCAATATTCTACATAGCTTCCTTTTTAAGTCAAGACAAATGATCTGCAACTTGATTATTTGTTTCAATTCTGTCCTTGACCTCAACATCAAATTTTTGCAGCAATAGCACCCACCTAATAAGTCTGGGCTTAGAATCTTTCCTTGAAATCGGGTACCTCAATGCTGCATAATCAGTGTGCATAATCATACTTGTCCCAATCAAATAAGACCTACAATTCTCAAAGGGAAAAACCACTACCAACAACCCTTGTTCTATCACATTGTGGTTCTTTTGAGTAGGATTTAGTTCCTTTCTAGCATAGTAGAATGTATGAAGGATATGTTCTTTATGTTGAACTAGTACATCCCCTAAAGTCAATCCACTCGCGTCACACATAACCTCAAAATGTAAGGACCAATTTGGGGATACCATGATAGAAGCAGTCATCAACTTCTCTTTTAGGCGCTCAAAAGTCTTCAAGCATGCTTCAGTAAACTCAAAATTTACCTCTTTATTAAGAAGGCTAAAAAGATGGTTGGCAATCTTGGAGAAATCCTTGATGAACCGCCTTTAAAACCCAACATGACTTAAAAAGTTACGAACACCCTTCATAAAAATTGGTGGAGGTAATTTCTCAATCACTTCAAACTTCGCTCTGTCTACCTCAATACCCTTTTTTAAAAATTTTTATCCAAACATTATACCTTCTTTGACCATAAAATGACACTTTTCTGTATTAAGTACCAAGTTGAATTCTTCATACCTTCGAAGAGCATTTGCCAAGTGAACTAAGCAGTCATCAAAATAATCACCAATGATTGAAAAATAATATATAAATAGTTTAATGGTGTCTTCTACCATGTCAGAGAAGATAGGCATCATACATCTCCAAAATGTGTTTGGAGCATTACATAGCCCAAATGGCATACGTCTAAATGTAAAGGTCCCAAAGAACAAATGAAGGTTGTCTTCACTTATTATTCAAGTGCAATAGTAATTTGGTTGTAACCTAAATACCCATTAAGGAAACAGTACCATCCTATGCCCGCTAACCTATCTAACATGTTATCCATGAAGGAAACGGGAAAATTGTCATTCTAAGTCCATGCATTCAATTTTTTGTAATCCATGTATACTCTTGATCCTGTGACTAGCCTCATTGGCACTAGATCATTCTTCTCATTAGGCATAACAGAAATACCATCTTTTTTTGGATCATATTATATTGGACTAACTTACTTACTATCAGTAATAGGATACACTACATTATCATCCAACCACTTGATTATCTTTTTCTTTACCATCTCTTGCATAGGAGGATTGAGTCGATACTTGGAATACAATCTGGCTCAAGTTGAATTTTATGATTACAAATACTAGGTGGCAAACCAACAATATCTATAGTGGACCAACCTATGGCCCTGTTGAATTTCAGTAGCATTGATAACAAAGCGTCTACTTCTGTTTCACCAAAGTCAACTACCATGATTACCGGCAAACTATTTCAGTCTTATTAAAATACATATCAAAGATGAGAAGGGAGAGCCTTCAACTCTAACATGGGTGGTTTCTTAATAAATGGATGAGTAGGTGGAGTTGTTCTATTCTTCAGATCCAAATCAATCTTCTTTGGCACATAAGTTTAAGAACTGCTACTATAGAGTGCATATACATCTCCTTATAATCTTCAATACCATTACTATCAAAGTTTATAATCACTGCTTCTAGAGCTTTGATCTCTTCAATAGAAATAGTCTCAGAAGTATCTTCCTAAGTTGTTACTGCATCAATATCATGGAAAGAGTCTCTCTTCATCATACTCATAAATCATAGGTATAACTCTCAACTCATCAAGCCGCTTCATGGATTTGCATACATTAAATATAACTTATTCATCATTGAGTCTCAGGATCAGATGTCCTAGCTCCAAATAAATCAATGTCCAGTATGTAGACAAGAAAGGTCTTTTCAAGATAATTCGAACTTGATAATCCACTTCATAGTCAATATCACAAAATCAGTAAAAAGGATGAAAGAAGCTACCTTAACCAATAAATCATATAGAATACCAACTGGCGTTTTCACCGTCCTATCTTTCATTACTAGTCTCATGGTGGTTGGAGTAGGAGCCCCCAACTGCTACTACTTAAATATAGCAAATGGCATGAGGTTGATACTAGCCCCTAAATAGCATAGAGCATGAGCAAAGTCAAAATATCCATCGATGCAAGGTATAGTTAAAGCACCAGGATCCTCTTTCTTCTCTATCAAAGACCTAGTTACTACATTGCCACAATTATAAATATTATTGAATGGCTCATAATTGACTAACCTCTTCTTGGTGATTAGATCCTTTATGAATTTTTCATATCTTCATATTTGCTCTAACGCCTCTACAAGTAGGATGTTGACAGATGGTTCCATTAATATATAATAGGCCTAAAAAAGGCTCCTAGATTTCACATTTTCCTATATCTTGATTGCTACTACCCTCCATATCAACAACAACATCATCATTATCTTTCTGAACAACAGTGGGTATAGGCAGGTCCACAGTAGTTTTGCCACTTTGAGTGGTAATGGTATGGTAGTAACCATCAGTCTTTGGATTTTCAATCATGTTACAAGAAAGATTGTTAGGTTGTCTCTAATTTAATATAGCTTACATCTAGACATACTGTTGTTCTATTTGTGTAATTACAGTAGCATGTCACTTAAGTTTCTAATTCAGCCCTGATAGTTCTGCCTTAATCTCTTTAACACAGATCTCTTGACTTTTTTCCCTTTGACCAGTTTTGACAACATTACCTCTATTCTAGATTATGAATCACGACTGCCTGGTGGAAAGTACATGACTCTTCTCCTTGTAGTCATTTTTTCACCGTTAATCACCATCTCTTTATACTTCTATCTGTGTGTCTATCCTTATAATAATTCCAACCTTAATTTCCTCGAACTTAGGCTTAGAAATCCTCCAATACATGATTAAGATACTTTTCTTCCTCTTTAGATTCAATTTCAAAAGTCCTAGAAGTAGATCTCTGTGTTGCAACTGCATACACTTTTTTAGCACTCATTACTATGAACTACTTTGTAAGCAGCCCAATATCTGTCCAAAGCTGTGAAACCTCTTGTGCTACCATGTCATGACTAGTTGTATATGTATTATCTACTCCAATAACATATTTATCAGCACCACACTTAAAATCTCTAGTATGCCAATCTCTATTGGTCATAAAATATCACCAAGCAAATCCTTTGCAACATCCAACTAATGACGCATAAATACTTCTCCTGAAATTGTACCTGCCATTGCTCTAGAATTAACATTCAGCAATCTGTATAAGATTTCCAACAAGTTGGACCCAGTGATTCTATGACTAGGTACCATGCTCAGTTTCTTCTTGAATCTAAACCATGCTTCATATATGGATTCTACAGGTAACTATCTAAAATTATAAATTTCATCTTTCAACTGTAGTATCCTTTTAGGAAGGGAAAACCCTGTTTAGAAACTATATAAGAAACTCATGCCAAGTGGTGATTGAACCTCTCAAAAGTTTCCCTAACCATAATGATGCTTCTCCTAAATTGGGAACAACCATAATCTCAAAGCTTTCTGATCTGCACTCGGAATAACATATGACGAACAAATCCCAGTAAAAATAGCAAGATGCATATTTTCATCAGATGGCTACTGGATTATAGCACTGGTAATGCCAATTTAACATTGAGGAGAGGGGTAATGCCAGAAGAATGATGGCTACTATTTTAGCAGATTCAACATATCTCATATTTTCAACTTTGTGATATTGTTGTTGAAGCTGATAATCAAGAATTATCAGAGCTCTGCCTCTTTAAACTCTTCAGCTAACTGTGCTTCCTCAGCCATCCTAGCTTCTTTAGCTGTTGTTGCTAATAATGTTTCATTCTATTTGTCAGCAATATTCTATGGATCATCAGGTAGGGTAGGAGAAGGAATATTGTAAGGGTCTTGAACCCTAGAGAAAACACTATCACAAATATATTCTTCCATTAATCTTGGTGTATGAAGAATTATTTCTGGCTCTAGATCAAAAGGGAGTAAGGGATTTCCTATTTTCCTAGTATTTTATATACGCTGATGTATGGTAAATTAAAAATAGAAAATAAAACCCATAAACTTTACTAAATTAAATTAACAAATTACACCATCTTTCACAGTAATAACGCCAAAATTTGATGTCGCTCAAAACTAACCTCCAATGAAGTATGCTATGGTCGATACCAAATATAGTAACCAACTAGGTTGCACTCGAACCCATAGGGAAAATGTTGAACAGTTACTTAATTTGATGCAATCTACGAGCAGTGTAGAAAACTAAAAGAGGAAATTATAAGTAATCAGTAAGGACTAATCGAACTTGAATGCTTTAAGTTGTAGACAATAGAAGATGAACACTAGGACTGTGTTCCCTCTAGATTCTTTACTCTGAAAGTTTCTCATGTTTAACCCACCTATTCTGCTGCTCTGTATGTAAAGTTGACAAGCTATATATTATCAACAATCTTGTGAACGTATTGATAAATCTCACCCTTTACCTTGTGAGTCTCAGGGCGTCACCTTATTGCTCCTTGTCTATGACTTTAGTTCAACTCTTACCTTTTGAGTCTCTAGTTTATTAGATAATAGGATGGGGTGATAATATAGTAGTCAGTCTTAAATTGTTGTCATAATTCTTTTTTTCCCAATCACAAACTCCTTTGTGTGGACACTTATGAATACAAGCTATCCCTAAGCTTCTGCGGTAGCTCTAAGGTCAATTGTGATAAAGAAGATTAATATACATGAAGATACTTTAGAATAGATGGATCTCCCACTTCCCTTTCATAGTTAATCAACCAGGGTTCCCACAACCCTATTTATGAAAGTTAGCCACTCATGTTCATATGAAATCCATGATTATCAATTAAGAAAACATGTAATTAATTGCACAATAATGAGATGAATAAAATTTAAAGTGCTCGATTGAATAAAAATCCAAAATCTCAAGAATAATTGTTAAGTATCTAAAAGTATTGTAAAATTTTACCAAAAAAAGTACTATAAAATTAAGTAACCAAAGATAAGATAAACCCTGGGGTATTTATGGTATTTCAAAAATACTTAGAAATCCTAATAAAAATAGAAAAGGTAAGGTTATGTCAGCACAAGGTATGACTCATTGTTCAACTCATACCGTCATATTATGAGTCATAATGTGCCTCTCCTATCCACTCTAGTGTCTGCTCTTCGAGGATTCAACTTTCTATTCTACCGACAACTTCTTCTCAGGAGTCATACCTTGACCATACGACTCCTGGGCTTCACTCGTATCAACTTGGGACTTCTGTGTTTCTAAGCTTGGACACTAATTTGCTTACTATTAGATCATATGAGTCATACTTAGACTTTCAACTCGTATTCTTCTAACACTACAACTCTAATTTGATTTCTTCGATTTTTTCCTGTGTACGACTTCATGGTACAGCTTGTACCCTCATCTTATGATTTGGATACTCAGTCGTATCTTCTTAATACTTATCTTTTCTTTTTGGTCGTGGTTCCTGTTATGGTTATGAGTCAACCTCCAAGTCGTATGTAGTGTTAACAACTCGTAAGGGGACTCGTACCTTCTTTAAACTTCATGTGAATAGGTCTTCTTCTGCATCTTATAAGTCAGCACTATCATTGACCTATTTGACCTTCAATGGACACAAAACCATATCATATCTCCTAAAACAACCCAAATACGGGCATAAATTCATGATTTTAAATATCAAAATTGTCGTATCTCGTAAACACATCACTTATTAACTAAAATTTTAAATAGACTTGAAAATAATGCTTAAAAAAACTCACTTTAAATTGATGGACTCGGCCAATCATATATCATTTCCAAATAAAAAGTTTTCTTTTGCTGGAATTTCTCTTAACCAATATAAATCATGTGAGCATCAGCGAGTCCAAGTCTTTCCCACATTGAGAAAACCATCTGGTATCTTTTAAGGGTATAGGATAAAATTTAACTCATGGATCCAAAACATAGTTTGGAGGATAAACCTATGGTGCTGACGTAGTTCTAAGGCATATGACCTCGTACTCATACCCATCTCAGTGTTGAATAATCCTCCTAAAATATATTAGCTGCTCATAACATAAATATAAAGTACTTTTGTAAAAAAGTTATGCTTGACTCAAAATATCATATCATGAACATATCCATACTCTATAACTTTTCTTAAGTATAAGTTGGTTTTCTCGAGAAAATATTTCATAAAATGTAAATCTTCTCCAATAACAAGAAAATAATCTTTTAAAATGCAAATAAACTTTCAAATTCATGAAATAAATTTATAAAGTTCTTGGAAGAACTAATAGCCATATATTAGAAATCAAATTTGGGAAAGACTTCAAACTCACGAAATTCTCACTAAAACTCATAGAATGTTCAGGGAACTTTATCAAGAGATCAAGGATTAAAATAAAATATTATAACACGTAAAACCCTAGAAGTATTCAAGACTTTATAGAAACATATAGATTAGTTGTGAGGAGAAAGGGGTTCCCATACTTAAAGATTAACTTAACATACCTTGTCTAACACCTCAAAAATTCAAGATAAAATTAGAACCACTCTTTCAGTACATATAAGAAAGTGAAGAATCATGTTTTAACTTTATGAGAAGTTATTTAGACATCTCTTACATGCACAAGTAACTCTCATCTCATAACCAAGTTGAAACATTCCTTATCGATTGATTTTTTGTGAAGAATCTTTCTATGTAAACTTCAAACAAGCATAAATCCTATATTATGAAGTATTTTTATATAACGACCCACCGAGTGACAGATATTTGATTTACCTTTCAAACACATCTAGTTTTGCCTTAATTTTATGTCTAATCTAAGAGTTATGTCCATTTTAGTGAAGCATTATCCAACAGTGAGAACCTATGAGCGTAGGTATAATCTTGGTGAAATTGTACGACCATAAAATGTTCTAATATGATCAAAACATTCCCAAACATATGAAATTTAACAAATATATTTTCCAACCATAAGAGAGAATTGCAATGTTAGTTTAAAACCATAATCTTAGGTACAATCGTGAGTCGTAAAGGTCATTTGACTTGGACATTCAACCCGCAACCACAACACGATTGTATGTGGGTCTATGATAATACCAAAAGCTCTTATAATGGAGTCTAGAGATCCCAAAATTATCCACCCAACCATGATTACTATCAACGATTGTAGGTGGTTCCCACATTGTAGAAAGGTCTCATATATACAAGTTTTTTAGTTATGTATAAAGGGCATTCCAGTGGTTTACAGTATTTTAAACCCCTAAACTATATATTTTAATCTACCCTAAGGATAATTATTAAGGATAACATAATAAAATTACCCTAAGCCCTCATTACTCATAAAAACATTTGATACTTAACATTTACAAAGAAAAGAGTTGATTTCTCTTCTTCAAGAAAACTAGGGTTCATCTTCTTCAAGTTTTCAATTTCAAAGATTTATTGAGGGATTAATATCTAGGTATGTGGTATTTTATCAAGGGGTTTAATTTTTGTCATCGATCCTTAAAGTTAACTCAATTTCTCAGTTTAATTCCTTTTTAGAGCTTAGGATTCATGAATGTTGTGAATTTTATGAATTTTAAGTTCCTTGATCTCATTGAATTATAAAACCATGTTTTAACATGAATTTTAGTACCATTACATATTTAAAATTACAAATCCTAATTAATTATAAAATCCATGATTATTGGACGTGAGTTATTAAATTCCCTAATTTACTCAGTTTATAAAATTGCCATAATAGCTGCATTATTCAAAGATGGTGGGTTATGAACACCTAATAACCTAGGATTTAATGCATATATTATGAAAATCACATCCTCTAATTAAACACCTATTAGTCACATAACAAGCAGTATTCACTACTTCAGCCAGAAATTTTTTGGAAGATCACTATCAATAAGCGTAGTCCTTGCAATCTCTATAAGAGTTCTATTTTTGATTTCAACAACTCTATTTTATTGAGGAGTTCTAGGAGATTAAATGTTATGACTTATTCCATGCTTAGTATAGAATTTATCAACATGAGAATTATCAAATCCAGTACCATGATCAGACTTAAATTCAACAATTTTGCAATTTAGGCTCACTTGGATTTTCTTGCAAAAATCCACAAGAACCCCATATGTTTCATCCTTGGTTATTATGAACATTGTCCATGTTAATATGGAATAGTCATCTACAATGACCAACACATATTTCTTCCCTCCTCTACTTTGGACTTTGATGGGTCCGCATAAATCCATGTGAAGTATTTCAAGGGGCCTAGAAGTACTTACTTGCTTCTTAAGTTTGAAAAATGATCTAGTCTATTTTCCTTTAACACATGCATCACAAACTTTATTGTCTGGAAATTTTAGCTTTGGCAGACCACGAACCAGGTCCCTTGAGATCACAGTTTGTTTAACAATGAGGAACTTACATGCCCTAATCTTCTGTGCCACAAATTTGCATCTTCACTTTGTGCACTAAAAAAACTTAATTCCCCATAAACAACAAACTCAGACCAGCTATGTACATGTTCTTAACTATTTTGTCCTTGAGAATAATCTTTCAATATTTCATGCTTGATATAGTGCATCCATCATATGAGAATTTTACCTTATTTCCCTTGTCACAGATTTGGGAAACACTTAGAAGACTGTATTTTAGTCCATTCACATAAAAAATATTCTATTGCATGATGAGGTGATTTGCCAATTATTCCAACATCTTGGATAGACCCCTTTTTCCTATTTCCAATGGATACACCTCCCCCTTGAAGTGTCTTGAGAGGGAGAAAACAATCAACCCTCCCAGTCATGTGTCTAGAACAACCACTATCCATAAACTATTTTTGGTTTTCATCCTCCTTTTCTATCATATTTTTTTCCATTTCTTCAGTAGTGTCAATTAAAGAGATACAGGAACCTGAGATTATCTTATTCTCACTATGTTTCAGCATGAGATCATCTTCATTTTCCTTGTCTTTCTCATGTTTATTTGAGGAGACTTTCTGTGTATCCAACACCTTATTTGTTAAACTGCTGACTGCATCTTTCCTTCTTGTTTTTTTAGGATTTTGATCATTATTGTTTCTATGATGACCAAACATTTTTATAGTTCTACTAATCTTTGTTTCCTGAAGTGAAACTTCGGTGTCTTCTTCACCTAGGTTAGATTCTAGAGCCTTTAGGGTCAATAATATCTTCCCTCTTCCATCTTTTCTTTCAACCCCTAGTTTTGTTATAGTAGCCATGATGACTAGAACAGTCTAGGAATGAACCTTTTAGAGTGAACCTACTCTGATACCAATTGTTGAACCCCAAGGGTCACACCATACAATGAGGGAAAAGCTCCCTCAGGAGCAATTACAAGCAATAGAACTGTAGTGTAATTATGAGATGTGGAGAAATTCAAGGAAATGTGAAAAGAGTAAAAACACATCATATTTATGTAGAAACCCATAATGGTAAAAACCATGGTTTGCCCTCACAAGCACCTCCAAATCCACTATAATTAACCTCTTGATTACAGTAAGATTTCAGCCTACTTCTAGGCTTCTTTCGCTAGTAGTAACTCGACTACAAGCTCATCTTAGTAACTCTACCAAGGACTCTCTCAACTGATTACCTCTAATTAACTACAAGCTTAGATAACTATACCTAAAAAACTCTCTCAAAATGAAACACTTGTCTTATAACATGAGTAGTTCTTTTCGAAACCAACACTCAAGAACAATTTTAATTTAAGTTCACATAATCAGCTAAGAACTTGAACAGTTTTTGAACTGGGTTTTTGTTGCCTCACTTCACTCTTTAGAATTGCAAAAAAACATATGTTGAAGAGGCATCTCTTTCCTTTTATAGTTGATTGATGATTATTGATGGAATATCATTGGACTAGTTGTCCAAGTCAGTACAAAATAACACATGAAAGTTTGGTACACAAGAGGAAATAATTATGACAATACTGTGTGCCAGCTGTATAGCACTTTGCACATCCAGGTACCTAGTCCCTTGAAGTTCAGCTACTCATTATCAAAACTAAATATAGCAGGACCAAGAAGACATAGAGATGAAGGCTCACCCATCATTTAGGCTGAGACCTTTAGTAGAAGTTTCTAAGTCCCACAATTATGACACCACCATAGGTTTTAAAGGGTAACCCATCAGACTAGTATTGACACTTTAATTCTTTTAGACATCGGCTTAGTGAATCCATACCAATCAATGTTAGTACCCTTGTCAAGGTATAGAATACCCTTCTAGCTGGAGTTATAGGTTGGACTCTAGTTAGATCAGAATAAGGTAGGTCAGTTATTAGTAGCTACCATAGTCCATAACTCATTGTTCAAATTCAGATACTTGCATGATATTGTATTCACTTGTTCATATTATTATTCAGTACATGTTTATTACTTTGTATTGTATCAGTTTACTATGTCACATGCATCATGTTCAACTTATATTAGTTATTTCCCTTTCCACGTATTCAGTACATTCTATATACTAATCACATACTTTCCATTGTGTTGGATTACCTTTAATATAGGTTCTGATGATTAGCATCCAGATCATACTTAGTACAATCTCCTATTACATTAGCAATAGTACTTTGGTGAGCCCTCATCATTCAAGGACTAATTTTAGTATTTTATTTTAGTTTAGTTTAGTTCTAAACTATTAGAGTTAGCTGATGCCTTATCCCTACAACTTATCTTATTTAGAGGTATTTAGACAACCAGATAGAGTGTTTTTGTAGCTTTATGTATTTTATTAAGATATTGTCACTTAAGCTTATTGTAAAACTTATTATTTAGATTGTTGTTTTCTGAATTAGTGATTTTTAGTTGTTTTATTATTTGTAATCTTATGTTAGGACATGGATTAACTTGGGATCACTTGTGATTCTAAGTATCGTGTTTCAATCAGCGGGTAGAGTCATGTCATAACACCTTGAAAATGACATTTGGGGGAGAATCTTTGAAGTAGACCTCTAGTTCTTGTTTCTTCTTTAAATGTGAGCTCTTAAGTTTTGAAGAGGAGTAAAGATTAAATAATTGATAGTTTCACTATTTAGGGGATGAAAAGGATCTAATAATTAGGTAAAAGGGGATTTCAGACGGTAAAAGGACCAAAATGCCCTTATTTTCAAAGAGTTCGGGATTTTTTTTCTCTTCTAGGGCGTTACAATATCTCCCCCTTGAGATCATTTCTCCTCTAATGATGATCTTGTCTTAGTAGGAAAAACAATATGTTGTACTAAAATGATTTCTATCAAATATCTAATACTTTATACACCAATGCAAACAAAACTAGACTAACAATTAGAGTTAAAATAGACTAAAAAGAGATGCAAAAGGATGTATTTAGAGTGAGGACATCATAGACATAACATAATATTTGAGTTCATGGAACCAAAGGGTGCATGAACATGAAAAACTACTTAGGTGAATAAACTTTTCTATCTATTTGGATTAAAGTTATAAGGCACAAAACAGGGACGTGTTGGACAAAGGGATACCCACTTTGGACTATATACCTGACAACCTTTAATCTTAAAAATAGTTCTCAACTATGCTCCATTATTTGAAAGCTACACTTCTACACTTTTTAGCTTTAAAATGCCCACAGGGATATATAAACCACAAGAGGTTGAGTCTAACTTCTTGTTCCTCCTATGTTCCAGCCTAAGTCAAAACTTCTATTTCCATGATCACTAATCATTCTTACCACCTCAAACAACTATTCGTCTAGATCAAATCAAAGATTTGGTAGTCTCATTACTCAATATGAATATTCCACTTGCATATCAATGATACATCAAGCCTATTACGAAAACCATTTCATAGACTTCCACACACGGTCGCGCCCTAACTCTCCTTTTAAATATTTGACATAACAAAAATCATATCTTACTCTATCTTTACACATACAACCTTAGTAAAAAAATAGTCTATTAACATCTCCCCCTAAGATAAAAAGCTACTATGTTAGGCCTATAAACCTTTTCTCAGAATTAATCTATAAGCATAATATCTTGCATAGTTAGGGTATCACCATTTATCATAATTTGAAAACTTGCTCAACAAATTTCACCTGAAGATAATATAGTTCTTGCTAAGGATCCTTTCTGAATCCTCTTTTAACATTATTCTTAACTATAAGATTCTCACTAAAGGATTTAAACTCTTACTGCCTTACCAAAAGCATAGTCCTAATATTATATCCACCTTTATTTTAGATTAAAACTTATTCTATGAATATCAACATCATTATCTGCAATCCTCCCTACTATAAACCTTAAGGTGTCCAACCCAATTTTTTAATAGGTTATGATGGCACCTAGTATAACATATCAGTAGGTAAGTCGACCAATAGTTTGGAACCACTAGTAATAGACTACCAATAGAAATGTAAGAAGATAGTAAAAAATCTAATATATATAATAAATTTCGAAAACTCAGTGGAATCAATACAAGAGCTCTAATATATTAAGTGTACCAAATAAAGTACTTGATAACACTCAAACTACACAAGTCATATGAGAATGTAAGAGATCATTGTCAATATATAACCCAACTAGGTTAGGATCAAATCCCACAGAGAATATGGTGTGAATATGAGTTGTATGCGAGTTAATCAACTGATAGTTAGTAGTTTCCAGTAAATTGGGGGTTATGAGAATTTAGCAAATAATTGTTGGTCACTTTAGTTTCAGTGTTTGTACTTAAGAGTTTATGGAAAACCAGAATTATGTTCACTATGGGCTTTGGTACTTGACAGATGCTATTAGTGATTTATGATTCTCACGATAGGTAGGAACAATAGATTGTATTTTTCGAAGTTATGCTTAAATGTCTATCGACCTACTTAAGAATTTAATTACCTAATCCTCTCAAAATTAGGGAATTTATATTCACTGACCAGACTTTACCTCAGGTTAATTAACCTTGTTACAACATCAATAATTAAATGGAAGGTTGGTAGCTTCTAAGTCCCTGTCAATAATTGACTTCCTACTATAGTTGATTTCTTATCTCAAGAAATTCAAAGCAGGTTTTATCTATTGTTTGCAACCAATAGACAATAATTTAAACCTCAGAATTATCAAGTCATATTACCTTTAGAATCTTGAACACTTAGCAACTTACCAAGACCTAACCTAGAGATCTCATAATTCAGGTTAAAGAGATTTAGCCACTCATAATGTAATAATCGATACAACAAGTTGAATTCATAATTTGAAAGATGAACTTACATCAACAGAAATAGCAGTGAGTGTTTCGACGATTAGATCAAAGTATAAATCTCAAAATATTGATGATAATCTCTTCAAAGTTAATTGTTTTTGTTCAAGCCAAGAAACTAGAGAGAAAATAACAAAATACGTGCATTCCAAAATAGGTTCAGCCTACTTAGAAAACCCTAAACTATGCTTTAAATACTTCATCCTAATTATGAAAAAAAAATCACAGAGTTCAGTATTCTTCTTGGATTAGGTGACAACATGCGTGATGCCTTATCAGGAGGCTGACGACTTATCACGAATGTCGTTAGCTCCTCTTCAATTTTGACAATTTTTGCTTAAGGCTGATGGTGAATCCTGGCAGCTTATTAAAACTATGATGACATATCAGAAAATGTCATCACTCCTCCACCTCAGCTCCCATGTTCTGTCTAAGGCTGATGGTGACTCAAACGGCTTATCGCAAGGCTGACGGCAATCACATTTCGTCATCACTTCTTCCAACTAAATTTAAGCCTAAGATGAAGATGATAACCTATCAGAGTGCTAATGACTTATCAGGAATGTCGTCAGCCACACTTCTCTTCTATTTGCTTCAGATTTTAACTCTTTTACTTCCATCATTATTTGTTCTCTTCCCTCTTAACTTTTTTTGCAAAATCAAAGATAAAACAATCAAAAACGACAAAAATTGCTTAAGACTTTATAATTATTCTCAGTTAAAAGACTCAAATGTGTTAGCATCTACTCATATATCATCACCCTTAACTAAAAACATTTGCTTGTCCTCAAGCAACTAAAACACAACCAAGAGAATATAAAGTATATGCAGCAGTCAACCATCCATATTATCTCAAAACATTTTCACCGTCTCCAAGCTCAATCAATTTACAAACAATTGTGTATGTTATTGAAGAGCAACAACGTGACACATAAGAATCAAGATATGACATCAAATCAGCAACAACAAACATTCATGGATCAAGCTTACACTATCAAAACAAGTTAGCAACTAGAAACGTAACCAGTATGCCCTCACAACAAAGAAGTCCCATTGCACTTATATCAGACATCACATATGTGACCATGGGGACAATCAGAAAACACTCACTCTCAGAATAAAGCTCCAATCAATGTATGCCGAATACCATAGGGTTGCCCTTATTTTCATTACTAAGATCTTCAGACATGTCAGCTAGGATAACTATAGGTCTTCTCTTCGAATTGTAATATAGGCTAGGGGATAGTATGATACTTGATGATATTTAAAGTCACTAAGCCTCCTTGACACTACACTAGCTTTTGGGGTCTCACTCCTTTACCTTTTTCTACTCTTCTCTTTTCTTGATCACACTTACTCAAGATGGGTTTACGGTTATTTTCTACAATCACTTCTTCTTTTTTCATGACTTTTCTTTTCTTGCTCTTATCCACCACACCCAATTTTTTATTCTTTTATTTTATGTTACCTTTCTTCATACTCATTTTACATCATGCACCCCTATGATAGCCACCCTCAACTTAGGCCATTTGCCTAAGTCAAGGTGTATAGTGTCCAAGGAGGACCAGGGCTAAAACAGGTTCATTATGATATAAAAATGGGATGGTGATAGGTATCACAAAAAAAATAAGCTATTCAGGCTCAAAATAGGGATCAAGGGATATTATGCATACAGGGAAGGTCATTTAGGCTAAAAGTTGACTAATATCAAAACAGCCTATGATCCTTTCCTAACCCTATCTTACAACCTAGGTAAGACTAACCTGGCAAGTTCTACATTCAACATACAAAGGGAACTAAGTAGAATCTCACACGTACATAGCACACAAGTATATCACAAGTTACTACTTATTCGGTTCATGCAATTATTTAGCAATAGTAAGCAAGTCACTAGAACTAATACCATACAAAGATGCACAGTGGTCACAATTAGATGTAAATCACACAGTTAAAGAATTAAACCACTTGAGAGGTGTTCACAAAACGACAAAACTGTGCTAACTGCCTCATGTACTTGTATTTATCCTAGTCAACTACAAAATGTTACAACAACAACTCACCCTACTCCGTCCACTTAAAATTAAAGGAAAACTAAACTAAGGGTTAGGGTATACCTGGAGTAGATCAAGCACGGGAATCATAGGTCCCTAACCCTGCTTTTACATCCTCAACTATCTTTTCTCCATCGGGAGTCTCCCTCCTTTCTAATGCATCTGGCCCAACAGTTGTTGAGGGCCTACTTATTGAGGCACCTATGGCTCTCACTCAGACGGCTGCCTCCCATTACTCATTGTCAACTAAGGACTCAATCATCACCTTCTTTGTCTCCTCTTTTTTATCTTTGTTTCTCGTCCTCTTCTCTATTTTTCTTTATTCATCACTGTCAGACCTTTCCCTCTTGACCTTGTCTTTTATCTCACCCTTCTTTTTTTTATTCACTAGTTCTTCTATGAGATTAAGAAATGAGATTTCACCCTTAGACTCATCAATAGTTAGATTTGCCGACACTATAAGTTTGTGTTGCTGTAATACTCCAATATCCAACTCCACCTTATCCAGGGCTGATCTAAATTAAGCAAGGTCTAAGCCTGAAATTTCTCTTACTCGTGTATTAAAATGATTTTCTCATTTATCAACTCAACTAGGCAAGGATTGAAAGGGCTCCAGTGCTACCTTCATCCTCTTGTCTACCTCAGAGGAAAATTGCTAAGAAAAACATTGCAGCTGAGGCTTGCACCACTTGGATTGTTTTGCCACTCTCCTAAAATTCATAGGGTTGAAGGCAAATTCTATGGTAGACACAGCAGCTGAAGGATTTATTTCATTTCAAGACACTGATTCTGCAATTGTTGAGGAGGTCGGTGCTACAGCCTCAGAATCCTACACCACTATATTAGGTGTTGAGCTGGTACCTATAACTTGTGGGTCTATTTCAACCCCTGCTTCTCTATCAAGTATCAGTCTCGACTGATTTTCATCGTATCGAATGGGATTGTGGGCCTTCTTGGCAAGCAGTTCTTCGTCTAACCCCACAACCTCAGGTACTTAGGCTGCCTTACATCACCTTGTAATTAGGCAAGGGAAAGGATATACCATATCAGAATTTGAGAATTGATTTTTCATCTCCTCAGCAATGATCTCCCTGAAGTTCAACTCAAGTTTAGCCATAAGACTTGCGACCAATACTGCTCTATCATCTCCAAGGATATTATCTCCCTTAGTAGGCATCAAATAGGTGTGCATTACACCCTACAAAAACTTTGACTCTTGATTCAAGGAAGCCTTAAGAATCCTCTCATTAGGGTTGGTCAGCCATTTAGGTTTTCCTTCAGCTATAAGGGTCACTAACCAAGACCGTGATTCTCACGATACTTTAACTGAGCATAGAAAGTAGTGAAGTTTCCTGAGGAGTAAATCCAGGGCCATGAAAAAATCTGTTGATTGTCGTTTCTGAGAGATCCACCATCACACCTCGTATTGGAACTCTATCCAACAAGGGATGATCTGCTGATTTCTCTCCTTCTTTACATATATTTTCCAATCGAGCCTGGTAGTTTGCATAGGACTCCCTAACTAGTGTAGGGAAAAATGAGTTTCCTCCTATCGCGATCTATCCCAAGTCGTAGTCTCAAAATTTCTGCTCTACTTTAGGATATTTGTTTAGCCTGGTAGTGATGATCTTCTTTTTTTCAAAGATTAGCCTTTTAATGGGGCTTCATTTTGTTCTGCAAAGCCCATCATAGAAGATTTTCTGTGCCTTGGGAATTTTCTACCTAGCACTATCTTGAACCTCAGGGTTCTTGCATTTAACCGTAGTTCCCCAAATCGGAGATTCTTCATCATCTTGTTGCTTAGAAAAAGGGGACTCAGATGATGGTCCCTCAGATTCATGTTGCTCAGACTTATGTTCCTCGGAATCAAGATGATCTAAATCATGCTCTTCAGATTTAGCATGTTCAGACTCTGGTTGCTCAGAGGTCGTCTACTCAGAAGCTGTATGTTCAAATGTTATTGGCTTAGTATCACTCTCTTCACTCTTGTTCACCTCAACTGGTAGAGGTAGTGAAGGATTTTTTGGGCTTTTTTTCTCTTTTGCTTCCTAAGTAGTGGATCCTCCTCCTCAAAATCGGAGCCCTCATTGAAGAGTCTCTGAGATACACTTCCCTTGGTCCCTTTCTTTGTAGATTTTGGGTTATTTTCTTTGGGTTCCATTATAAGACCTGTAGCAAGAGGAAAGCCATTAGTCAACACTCCATAGTATATACACAAACACATCAGTCATTGAAGTTCCACACCCCTTGAAAGGGTTTATTAATGCTTCAGGTCAAAGGTGTGATGGCATGTCTAATAAGCTGTCATAGTTGTGATAGCTTATAATGAATATCGTCAGCTCTAAACAGAACCCAAAAAATTTTATCAACTTCTGACGACGTTTCTAGTAAGTCGTCACAGCTGTGATAACTTATCAGCTATGTCGTCGGCTTAGGACACAACCCCAACTCAACTTTAACTTAATTTTTAATCTAATTTCTTCTTAAAATCCCATTGATTTGGTTATTTGAGCTGAGCTTTAAGTCCCAAGCTTGCAAAGCAAACCTTAGTTCTCGATTTTCACACATTGGCAAGATAAACATGACTCAATCATCTTGGGAACCTTGGTTCACATCAGTTTATTACTTATCAATTGAAGAGAAGAGTTAGGTTTTAGCACACCTGATAAGTGCCTTCAACGTGGTTACATGAGTAAGAGGAAGTAGATAAAAAAAGAACTCTTGATTTTGACTTCAACCCACACTCACAAGGAAGGAAGTTTTCTTTTGTTTTACTTGGAAATACTTTAGAAAGGGAAGTAAATAAACTAAATATAAAAGGAAATCAAACTTAAAGAAAAGAAAGGAAATACACAGGAAGGTGGAAAGACAAAGTTGTGGGCTGGGTTGGATCTTTTTAATTTGGCTCAAAATTTGCAGCTACTCTATAAGGCTTTCTGACAACAAAGGCTGACGGCTTATCACACTTGTGATAGCCTATCACGAATCTCATTAGCTATAACAGAACATACCTTAGGTTTGATTTCTTTGATGATGAATCTGACATCTTATCACAATTATGACATCCTATCAAATATGTCGCCAAGAATACTTAGTTGGGTCCATCGATTCCACCTTCTTTGAAATGGAACCTAACTACAAAAATAAACACTTTGCTGGAACATAAAAATTTTGGGTTGCCTCCTAATAGAGCTTGATTTAATGTCACAACACGACTTGGTTATCTTGACTACTCAGACTTCATCAAGACAACCTGCTTATATCTTCTTACCATCTTTATAGAATACATCTATGATTGAGCAAACACTCATCACCTTTTGCTAGGTCATGGATGAGTATATTTTGAATCTTGATACTTTTTCATTGAGCCTAAACTTTAGCTCATTCAGCTTCATGTCCTCTATTACTCTCCCAGTTGCAAGGAATGGTCTACCCAGGATGATGGGCTTTTTAAAGTCCACCTCACAGTCAGCACCTTTACCAATACGTCATGTAATATGCCCACTGAATGCTTTACGAACCTATCCTCCATCACCAACCACATGTTTGTTAGGGTAGGATCACCCAAACCCAGCTTTTTTTATGGAGAAAGTGTTATTAGGTTTATATTGGCTCCCAAATCGCATAGAACTTCTATAAAATTCAGGGACGCAATAGTGCATGGGATGATAAATGCTCTTGAGTCTACCTTTTTCTGCACTAAAGACCTTGTGGAGATGGCACAACAATGATGGAGATTGTCCTCCGGCTCATGGCTAACCTTCCATTTTTTCATGACAAGGTCTTTCGTGAACTTAGTGTATCTTGGAATTTGCTCAAGTTCCTCCATCAAAGGCACATTTATTGTTAACTGCTTTAACATTGTCATGAACTTGCTAAACTTTGTATCATCAGTTTTTCTATGCAATCATTGAGGAAAAAGGGGTTCTGGTCTTAGGAGAGTTTTTACCACTACCTCCTTCTCCTTCTCTTTACCTTTTTCTAGAGCATCATCAAAACCATCAAACTTCTCAGACTCTACTGGAATACCTTCTTCCGATTTATCATCAACTACATCAACAACTACATTTTTGCCCACAGAAGGGCCAGGTAATATCTTACCACTTCTAGTGGTAATTACCATACATGAGCGATCATTTTGCAGATTCTGGACTGTATCACTAGGTAATGTTCCACTCATCCTCTGATTCAGTGCTGCGGAGAGTTGGATCATTTTCTTTCTAACTGCTTGATCGAAGCAGAGTACGAGTTTATGAATTGACTAATAGATGACAGATCGGTCTTCATAATAGTCACTCCTGAGTTGGTAGCCCCCACTACCTTTAACAATTTAGCCATTGTTTCCTCCATGGACATCTTTTCAGAACTTTTTGTAGCAGCCTCACGATTTCTAGGAGGGGAATATAGTCCGCTCTTATCATTATTGCTCCTCTAATATCCCTGTTTCCTATCTTTATAACCAAGCTTATCATAATAATTAATTTTGACCTTAATTCCCTTGGCTATTACCTCTAAAACACCCTGATTATTAACATAGTTCACCTCTTCTTCTGGATCAGTATCAACTCTATCTTAAGATCCCACCACTTTCAACTTCTCAATCTTTCCTGATAGCAAGTGCTTGCTTAACAATTCCATCTGCATTTTTAGGTGTGCCATTTCATGATCACACTCCTTATCTCTCCTTCATTGTTCCAGAGTCATACCCATAGAAACAGTAGGCTTGCTACGACAGAGTCTCTGGTATGCCATGCCTGACTCTGTTTGGTCATTCTATTTAGCATATTTGTAGCCTTTAGAAATGTAAGATCAACAAACGAATCACCAGCAGCATTATCTATAATTGGTTTTGTTACAGAGTTAAGAGCCCTGTATAAATTCTCTATCAAGTATATGTCTATCATATTGTGGTTCGGACAATGTATCAGCTTCATTTTGAATCTCTCCTAGGTTTTATGCAAGGCTTCATTTCAGAGCTGTCTAAAGTTGCTAATCTCATCCCTCAATTGTAGCCTCCTAGAAGGTGGAAAGAACCTTTCTAGGAAAGCTTCTTTCAACTGCCTCCAATTGGTTATAAAATTGGGTGTCATCTCGTTAAGCCACAATGTTGCCTCCCTAGACAGAGACAATGAAAACAATCTTAAACAGATAGCATTCTGACCCACTCCTAGGTTATCAAAAGATTTATAGATGGTGACAAAATTCACGAGATAAAAGTTTGGGTCATTCCCAGGAAGGCTACCAAACAAGTCCTTCAGATTTAGGAGTTGAGTCATAATATTCATAATGTTGAATTTAGCCCCAAGTGCCAATGGTGGAGGAATAATTGCACCTATTTCACCTGCTCCATCCATTCCATAATCATCATCATTGAGGTCATACTGGATCGGCTGGTAATCTTGCCTTTCTTGGAACGGACGATTCCTGTTAGCATTACGCTTTACTGGTGCATCTACTTGCTCTGCATGCATTGGGTTACCAGGTTTTATTAACTCCTCATCTCCCAAATCTTCATCCTCAGGATTTGGATATCGCACTGTTGACTGACATTCTACATATTCACCTGAGCTCTAGCTAAGGCTGCTAACCTGTCAGCCTCCTGCTGGTCTTCCATTCTTCAAATTCATTGCGATTCTAGATTAAATGGTAATAATGGTTCTCCAAAAATTCTGGTTCTTGGCATACACTACAAAGATCCTACAATAAACAAAAACAACAAATAAACGTAAAACTAAGAAACCTGACTAACAGTCAATTGGCTCACACAAACTTTAATTTACAATCGTACTTCCCAGCAAAGATTCCATTTTTGATAACGCTCAAACTACACCTCTCATGTAAAAATGTAAGATATCATTGTCAATATATAATCCAACTAGGTTGGGGTCGAATCCCACAAGGAATATGGGAAGAATCTGAGTTTTATGCGAGTTAATCAACTGATAGTTAGTAGTTTCTGGTAAATTGGGGCTTATGAGAATCTATCAAATAATTGTTGGTCACTTTAGTTTCAGTGTTTGTACTCAAGAGTTTATGGAAAACAAGAATTATGTTCACTATAGGTTTTGGTACTTGACAGATACTATTATTGATTCAAGATTCTCACGATAGGTAGGAACAACAGATTGTCTTTATCGAAGTTATGCTTAAATGTCTCTCAACCCACTTAAGAATTTAATTACCTAATCCTCTCGAACTTAGGGAATTTATATTCACTGACCAGACTTCACCTCAGGTTAATCAACCTTGTTACAGCGTCAATTATTAATCGGAAGGTTAGTAACTTCCAAGTCCCTATCAATAATTCACTTCCTACTATAGTTGATTTCTTATCTCAAGCAAATCAAAGCAGGTGTTATCTATTGTTTGCAACCAATAGACAATAATAAAAACCTCGGAATTATCAAGGAGTCCTATTACCTTTAGAATCTTGAACAGTTAGCAACTTACCAACACCTAACCCACAGATCCCTTAATTCGGGATAAAGAGATTTAGCCACTCATAATGTAATAATCAATATAACAAGTTGAATTAATAATTTGAAAGATGAACTTACAACAAGATGAACTTACAACAAGATGAATAGCAACGAGTGTCTCTCAGATTAGATCAAAGTACAAATCCCAAAATATTGATGATAATCTCTTCAAAGTTAATTGTTTTTGTTCACGCCAAGAAACTGGAGACAAAATAACAAAATACGTGTGTTTCAAAATAGGTTCAGCCACTTTAGAAAACCCTAAACTATGCTTTAAATACTTCATCCTAATTATGGAAACAAAACCACAGAGTTCAGTGTTCTTCTTGAATTAGGTAATGATATGTGTGACGCCTTATCAGGAGGCTGATGACTTATCACGGATGTCATCAGCTCCTCTTCAATTTTGACCATTTTTGTATAAGGTTGACGATGAATCCTTATGGCTTATCAAAATTGTGATTACATATCAGACAATGTTGTCACTTCTCCACCTCAACTCCCATGTTCTTTCTAAGGATGATAGTGACTCTGATGGCTTATCACAAGGCCGATGGCTTATCACATATCGTCTTTAATTCTTCCAACTGAATCCCATTCTCTGTTTAAGGCTGACGATGAAGCTGATAACCTATCAGAGTGCTGATGACTTATCAGGAATGTCGTTAGCCATACTTCTCTTCTATTTGCTTTGGATTTCAACTCTTTTACTTCCATCATTGTTGGTTCTCTTCCCTCTTGACTTCCACTGCAAAATCAAAGATAAAACAGTCAAAAACGACAAAAGTTTCTTAAGACTTTGCAATTATTCTTAGTTAAAATCCTAAAATGTGTTAGCATCCGCTACACATCAGTACTAAATAAATGTACAGGTATAACCCATCTCTGAATACAATATAGAGATTAGTCTAATCTATAAAAGGGATAATAGTAATACTCCAAGTGCCCAAAGATCACCCTAAATCTCCGATCCATAGCTAAACCACAAGATGCACACCACAATGGGAACAATCTATACTATTATCTGCAGGCTGCAAACGTGTAGTATATGTTCCAAACATGTGGTACTCAATTTGCAACTTCCCATTGATCTCCAAAGATAATATAAATGTAGATAACATGCAAGCAGGAATGTAAACTATATCCCAAATATTTCAGAAGCTAATATAATAAGACTAGAGAGGAAATAAGGATGAACTATTCTATCCTAGCCATTTCAGGAACTAAAGCACTATCCCGTATATCACTGGCTAATATACAAACAAAGGGTATAAAAAAGATATATAGTAGTATACAAGGCCAAGGAATGGATATAACATGAATAAATGATGGAAGAGAGGAATATACGATAATACTATAGCTATATATATGTGTGTGTGTGTATATATATGTATGTATACATGTATGAGGCTAGCTCAAAGGTACAACCTAAGGTAGACATACTAGCATATTAAGACCTCTAATCATAGTAGGAGCTAGTGCTATCATAATCAAGGCCTATAACAAAAATGTCTAACCGTGAGATAATTATTCTTAATAAAATGACCGTACGAGAAAGGAATCAAAATCATACCTTTAATCTCTATATCAGTCCATAACTAGTCTGCCATGAACTAACCATAATAATAATAATAAAATAACTAGCTAATCAAGACAAACAATACCTAAATTGAGCCCCATAACTCAAAAGGCTCAATCAGCACACAATACATAATGTACAACACTCGTAACCTATACCAAATCAACACCCCACAATGTTGATAGAAATAGGGACCAAACAATATACCGGTGATGGGAAATGTTCATACGCCAATGAATGCAAGGTAAATCCATAACACCATAACCGATTGAAAAACCATAAAGTAACCAAGTGTATACACCTTCTCTAGCTTAACAACTTATAAAGGCAGGACCTACGATGTCCTCTCTTTTCCAAAATGACTCGTGGATAAAGGAACCCCTACGGGGCTTGAGAGTACCCATATACACCAACTTAGTCCCGATATAGGATTTTCAACCATTATCACCATCCTTATCAATCTACTCAGTCTAGTACCAGATAGATGTATATATAATAAATACAAACCCGAACCATCACTAAAGGAGTGAAAGACTATAAGTCTATTATCCGAGGTCAACTCCGAGACTAAATTAGTATTGAAGAGTAGAAAAGGTCTGAATCTTTCTCGACCAAAGTAAATAGTGGTAATAAAATTGTGGACCAGAATCTATCTAGATCAAATATTTAAAACAACAACTTTAATCTCAAAAGATCATAAATAACCTATTAAGGTGGCACAAATCCTATTATTAAAGATTACATTTAATAATAAAAAGTGGGAATAAATCCATTTTCAGGAAATATAGTAGTAAAACTAAGATTTAGTTGGAATAATACCATTAGGTGAGCATGAATTTATCAAGTCTATGCAATGCGATCAACAATATCCAAAAAATATATTTATGAGTACCTAAGCGTCCATAGACTATGACTAAGTCTTTTGCAAGGATAAAGGATCTCCTAAAATCTAACTAATATAATAATCATGGCCTTGGGCACACTGATATATATCTAGCATAACCACAATACAACAAACAAAAAAACCATACACATCCACTGAGTCAAAAGTAACCTTAGATTAAAGGGCATTATCCTCAACTATGCTAACATGCTCATAACCTAGAGTAATAGGATCCTAAAGGCATGACAAGTATTTCACCTTAAGGATCAATTCACACTTCTATTCCCAAACTTGTAAAGTAGGCTATGGTATCGAAGTCTGCCCATAATCATATCCTAACATCCTTTTCTAACATGTAGTATATATAATACACCATCTTGTTAAAAATAGTAAACAGAAGCCTACCTCGATGCCATATCGCTAGTCCTTAAATTATCCGTCTATGATTCACCTTTATACCATAATCCCAAAATGCCTCTGCACTATTAAAATTGTAAACTATGCATCATAAGAAGTAAAATGAGACCCATATTCTATATTAAGGGTAGGATAGAAATTTGGGTTAATAATGGGCCCACAAATCTAAAATTGAATCCATCAAAAGGTCCTTCAAAGGACAAGGAATGTGTGATTAAAATTTGTGCCCCAACAGAGCTCAGATCGAGGCCAAAATCAACCTACAAAGTTAACAAATTCAAGAACTATGTTCTAGGTATTTAAAAGGAAGAGTGGAATTTGTAGAGGAAAACAATGGAAAATGATCAAGTGGTGTTGAATTATCTTACCTTATCCTCAATGGAAGATTTTCCACAATTTCCCATGCTCCAAGCTCCAACAATGGCAGAAAAAATGGATTTGACACACAATTTTAGTCAAAAATTATGAAATACAATATAGGCAATGTTAGGAAATGAGAAATATGAAGTTATAATCACATAGACAATGATTATACGGGAAAATGCATCGAGAATAATCAAAATCATAGCATATCTCCCAAAATGTCAAAAATATGAAATGGGTTTGATTTTGGGTCTAATAATCAGTGATAGTGGTCAGATCAGAAAGTAAAAATACCACTAAATAGGTCATATATTGCTTTAGTGGTCGATAAATAGTCAACGGTATCTAAAGAGGCCACGCTAGCACCAACAACCTTCAAAACTTCTTTTTAACCCTCGAAACTCATTCGGAACCCTATGAACTTAAACCAATGGTGCAAAATATGTTTTGAATTGAATGGAATCATCATATTTAGGAAAAAGTCATTTGCAATAAATTAACCTCGAGAGCCCTTTTTGACGATTTTAACTAATTCTCATCTAAACACCTAAAATGAAATATAAATGCTCAAGACCCAAACTAACTATGCTTGTAACCCAAAATCAACATTTTGGAATGAATACTGCTATCAAAATTTCCATTTGAGGTCATTTTAATAAAATGCGGGTCATACACCCAAAGGGCCATTTTAAACAAAATTCACCCAACAGCCTAAAATGAGTCTAAAAGCCTCGGGACCCAAACCAAGAGTCTCCCTAGCCTAAAATTAATGCTTAGAGATGATGGAACTAACAGAATTCACATCTGAGTTTGTTTAATAGGATTTTAGGTCCGAGACCAATTCATTGACAATGACAGCTACAACATTAATAAATGAGCCTAAAACCCAAATAAACTATCTGATAACTAATCGATAGTTTTGATAAGTCACAAATGATCTATAGCCACTATGGGAAGTCTCAATATGCTGGAAATGCACACAAATTAAGGAAATAAACTAGAGGGTCATCACAATATCCATTACTAAAAGGACTTTTGCCTACAAAAGTCAATGAATAGAAAGATCACAAAATCTTAAAGGGATAAGGTACTAGGCTTGCATATTCTGAGCAAGACTCCCCATAGAGCCTCTAAGAAGAAACAATACTTCCAAGGGAGTTTACTATAGGTATCACTTTTTCAACCAAATTTATTTTTTCCCTTCTAAAATACCAAAAATCAACCTCAACCACCAATTGGCCTCCAACTAAAATAAGAGAGGTTGATGCATGCAAAGCCAAACGACATCATACTAATAATCACCAATGCCATCATAACCAAGAGAACGCTCATCCTAGGCATGACTCATGAAACTAACTCTAACACCCACATATACCCCTCTTTGACTTTCCAAACCTGCTATCTACTCCAAGAAAAAAAGCAAAAAAAAATATGAGACTTGTCCACGCAACCCAGTCACACTACCCTTGAAGAACGAAACCTGATCCAGCAGAAATTCATAACAGAAATCATGAGAATAAAATCATAAGACGCTACCTGGGCACACAAATGGGGATGTCCTAGGTCTGCAATCTATGCCAATACTACAAATAGTCGGGATGACCCTCAAAACTAATAACTAGGAGTTTAAAGCAGACACACCCAATATGAAATGATCCACTCTAGGATGTCTCACTATCTGAGGATGAAACAAAGTTAAGTTAAACCAGAGCACACTACTCATACTAAGCAAGTCATTGACAAAAAATCAAAATCAAGGTTAAGGCTGACAGAACCAACACTGTGCCAGCGGACTATCATCTAAATGCCTATCAACCATAGTCCCTCCAAATCGAAGAAAACCAAACCAGTAGATAAAGAGTGGTATTATCCATCTTATAGATAAAATCTCAACCGATACAAATCTAAAAATGAAGGTTTCTCTCAAGCTCTACAACTCCCATCTTAATCTCAATACCTAGTTTAAACTGCCTGACTCAACTATCCAAATTAATGTTATAGGTTTGTAAGTACTCTATATCTATCATAACCCTCAAATCACCATTCCAAAGAATCAAATCCAAACCAAAAAAATAGGTCTTAAACGAAGGCAACCACACAACTCACCCTTACTATCACATATCAGACATATCCCTGCTAGTTCTAGCTATAGCCGAGATCAAAATGTAGCTAAAGAATAAAATCACAACAGAGGATAAACCACCAACTAAGAGGATAAGCAATCAACTCCATATCAACTAAAGGGCATAATGCATCAGTGCATACCTAAGAACTCACCAAGGCTACAAACTGTAATAGCGATAAAAAAAATTGCAACTTGGAGAAATGCAACCTTGGCCAAAAACTGATTAATTTGATAGTCCATCTAGACAACAGATACTAATTTTTCCAATTTAAGAAGCAATAATAGGAAAGATCTATCTCTCATTCTCTTAACTCTACTAGCACAAGAATCACATTATAGAAAGAACAAAGTACCCAACTCCACACCGATACTAAGATCAAAGCTACCACCAATAGGCAAGCCTAACAAACTTTAAAAATGAATCCAATATCTCTTGATATAAACATCAAAATCACTATCAAGAAATAGACTAGTAAAATTAGAAGAATGAATCCAAAAATGGGGAACCTCAAAAATGGGTTAGCTAAGAAAATTTCCAACTCTAGAACCATAACAGAACCATGAAAGCCCTATTTACCTTCACTTGCATAACTCTCTAAATAGTTGGTCTAGCCTCTCCATTAAAGAAGGAGAGTGAAAAACCTTACCTCTGTATAAGAAATAAAGCCTAACAAACTAAGCTACCTACCTAGGCCAACAAACAAAAACTACAAGGAAAGGGAATTCTAACTAGATAATGGTAATCTAGCCATCTATCAAGCAGGGATCAATCAATGCCAAACATTGATAATAATAATAAAAAAAGAAATAGAAACATCAATATCAATAGTCGGTGGCACTAAAAAAATATCAGTAATAAGTACCGCTATAGGGCCATAAAAAGGTCAATATACCAAGATAAAGGGGACTCAAACTCAAATGCTACACTCCTAGGGAAATATCAATATTGGTCAGCTTTATCTACTACAAAAATAAATCATCTACGGGGGTAGTCATATAAACATGAAATCTACTTCAAGACACACAATAGTGAATATAAATGTACCAAGTCATATAATAAATAATGGGTATAAAAACGCTAATAGGGTTAAGTGAAAAGGTAAAGGCATGAAATAAAAAGATTCACTTATCAAGTTAGAACCCAAAGTCACATGCCTAACATGCCTAAGAGGGTACAAATTTAAATGGGTCAAAACTCATACTAAGTGTCGGAATCACAAATTAAGGTACTAAGTGTAGTACCTCTAACTGAAAGTGCCATAATACTATGAGACTGATCTAGACAAGATGAATGACTAATAATATAACATTGGGGACACTCTTTGGACCAGTGAATGATCTCCCTATAGTAGCACTAAACCCCTAAATCCCTAACCTAGTGAAAAACATAAGATGACCCAACTGACTGACCAACCGACATCAGAGACACTCCCTACTGAAATGAAAATCCTTACAATAATCATAAAATACCTCATAAACTCTAGGATTTCAAGAAACATATTCTAAATCTGTCTAAACAACCAACTAATATTTGGGGCACTCTTTAGAGTAATGTCCAATATCACCACAACCTAAAAAAGCTCCTAGAATACTCCGAGATACTACTTCTACTAATCTAGAATAGTGGCCAGGGTCTAAAGATCCATGTTGGATACTCTAGAAGGTCTGATAAGAACTCTAATTATTATTGTCATAACCTAAGGCCAGCCCCTAGTTGTAACACGGCGCTTAAGGTCACAAGTAACCCCAAGCTAAACCATGATTTTGTACAAGATGTAAATACTAAAAGAAGGCAAAAAATAACTATACAGCAATTATTTAAAAGTATTTAATAATCGAAAATAGTATTAAAGGTAACTGAAATATATCACTAAAAATAGGTCTAGCTAACTACTGTTTTAAAGCCTCTAAACATGATGAGTTGATGGGTAGGTCCTCAAATAACTTTGACTAACTGAAATAGCATTAATTAAAAAGATTGGAATAAATATTTAATAAAATAACTAGTACTCAACTGATTATGACTCACCAATGTTGCAGCTGAGTGGCATAGGAATGAACTAAGTGCGAGCTGGGAAGGGCATCTGAACCTATGTTATAAGACATCATAGTGAAAAAGACATTATCCGATTAGTAATTTGAATGTACTGGCATGTGAGATAGGAAACTAACTGAGATACATATATGTATATTAAACATGTACACATGAACATGTAAATCAAATGCTAGACAAAGTATAAATATTTATTGTGTGTCTAAATAACTGAATGACTGAATACTAAATACTTGGTTATGCAATACTGTAATGATCATAATCTAAATACCAAACTTTAACTATAGGAGCTAACATTAATCAACATGTCCCAATCTGAGCTAATTAAGGTCCAACTTGTGACCCCTATTTAAAGGATGTTGATACTTTGTCAAACGTACTCTCACTGGCTGGTATGGATCTACTAAACTGATGTCTCAGAGGACTAGGGTTTCAGTCCTCTACTAGAGAATAACCCCTATTAGGGTATTAGTTCTCAACTAGAGGGTTACCCCTCATAACCTATGTTGGCAACATAGTTCTGGAACTTAAGGACTTCTACTAAAGCTCTTAATCTTCAATTGAGAGGTGAAATTTTATCCCTTCACTCACTCGGTACTAAGTCCTACTCCCAACTGAACTGACACTAATGCTGATAACATGCTTAACATGACTGATACTGACAAATGCTCAACATGATACTAGTCTAAATTGAATGATACAAGCATGCACTGAATGACTTGTAACCTGAAATCTATAACATGCATGAAAATCTAGGTATTGGGTGCTTATAACCCACCAACACAAACTAATATACAAACTGATCATGGCAATTATGGAAATAAACATGGTATAGAAATTTATGAATAACACTCAAGATTTCAAAAACTGATCATGATGTAGACATATGCATTATCAAATATATGGTAACACAATTCTTATGAGGGAGCATATTTCATGGTTCATAGTCAAAAAAATTAAGAGAAAATTCATAAAATTTATGGTTAACTTGGAATCCAATAAAAAAGAAAAGAGTTTTACTCTTGTAAATTTAGGGACTTCTTAGGACTCATTTGGGTGGAAGGGACCCAATAGGTGGAAGGGACCCACTGATGAAATCCCACATCCTTGAGAATATATGCCTTGGTGAAATCCTTAAAGTTAATCTTATTCTTGGGAAACCCTGGTTTGCTCTTGAGAAAGAAGGGAATCACTTTATTTTTCTTAGAGAAGTAACTTATAAAGTTATGAGGTATTAAGGAAGTTTTAGTCCACCAGTAACTGATATAGGGGCACCCAAATGATGTGGGTTTTGGGTTAAAAGGGTGGAAATTACCAAAATGCCCATATTAAAAATGTGTATGAATTTTGTTCCCAGACATTATGACTAACCACATGACTTTTTATGAATGAAACTAATAGGTTGCAAAAAAAATTAACCCGCATCAGGAGAATCCCTACTCCCATATGGAATACTAGTAACACTATGTTGATGAAATTGACTCTTACTTCCACCTCCATATATCTCAATACATGCTCTCTCTGTGGCCCTCACATGGTCAATAACCCGAGAGAAAGAAGATCAAATTGTTATCAAATGCTTTGATCGTAAATAATGTAACAAATCTAACACTTCAATAAATCCACATACTATCTCATGCTTTTAAGGATATAGCACAAGAATGCTTAACCACTCATGAAATCCAATCTCATACTCTAAAATCGGCAAGAAACCTCATTGAACACCAACAAATCTAACTATAGCTTGAGAACTACTAGGTGAATTGATCCTTATCTATGATTGTGTGGTATTTGTAAAAAGGATTGGAATCCCCAATACTGAATATAGAAAGGCTAAAGCAATTGTAAAATCTGTAAGAGCCCAAGATAGCCCCAAATCTCCCAACTGATACTGAAGATCTTTGATATTAACCTCTGACTCTCTAATCTGATACTGCACAAGGGTCTAAAAACATATGTCAAAGTACCATCTACATCTATTGATAACCTTGTATTATCCATCTGTGAAAAAATAGAGTCAAAGAATGTACTTCAAGCTCATAAAAATGCAGACACACGATAATGAGTAAAGAATAGAATTTCCTAAAAATGCTCTGTAGCCTCAAGAAGATAGCTTACGAGTGTCTTCACACTGATCCATATGACTCTACTAGATGCTTAGCTCTTTTAATAACACACTATAAACCTAGGTCTAATACCAATTTTTCATGATATAATTTCTCAGGTCATGATGGCACCTACTGTAACCCACCAGTAAGTAAGCCAATCTATAGTATGGAACCACTAGTAACTGACTACTATGGGAAATAAATGAATATAGAAAAATAATTATAATAAAAGACTTATATATATATATAAGTAGTCCCAAGTCCTGGTGGAATCAGTACAACAACTTCTAATATAAGGAGTAAATAATGAAGTACGAAATAAATGCACAAGTATAATCCATATCTGAATACAAAATGGAGATCAATCTAATTGATACAAAAGATAATAGTAATACTCTAAATGCTAGGAGCTCTCCCTAAAATTTAAACACATAGCTGCTCGACACGATGCACAACACAATAAAGAGAACCTATACTATGATCTATAGGTTGTAGAAGTGTAAAATAATTACAAAAAATATGGTACTCAGTTGACAACTGCCGATTAACTCCAAAGATAACGTAAATATAGATAACATGCAAGAAGAAATTTAAATTACATCCCAAATATCCAGAAATCTAAAATAATAATACTAGAGAGACAATAAGGATAAACTACTCTATCCTAGCCATAATCAGGAACTAAAGCACTATACATTATATCACTGGCTAATACAAGAATAAGGGGTAGAAAAAGGATATATAGTAGTATACAAGGTCAAATAATGCATACACAATATTAATAAATAAATGAAGAGAGAAATATATAGTAATACTATAGCTATATATATAAATATATATGTACGTATACCTGTGTAAGACTAACTCAGAGGTACAATCTAAGGTTGTCATTTTAGCATCTAAACACTTTATCACCAAGGTAGACCAAATAAGACTTCTAAAATAGGAATTGACTCTAAAAGCTAAATAAACTTCTTGGTAAACGAGCTATCAGTCCCAATAAGTCATAAATGACTTGGGAAGCTATAGAAAAGATCTAACGGTAAAAATTGGTGAAAATATGAAAAATTACCTAAATGGTCAGCACAATATCCACTACTAAAGGAACTTTTATCCCTAAAAGTTAAAGATGAGAAATTCCTAAAGTATCAAATAGGTGGGGATACTGGATCTGCATCTCGCTTTTAATTTCCCAATTGGCCTCCTCTACTGAATTCATTGATGCCAATTTGTAGGAAACTCTAAGTTTCCCCTTCTTTCCAAATCTCTTCACTTCTTTCATAGGTGAATTTTTTAAATAAACAAAGTCACCAACGTCAAACTCAAGATCTCTTCTCTTCATATCTGCATAAAATTTATGATGGATTTGGGTTGTCTTCAGCCTCTCTCAAATTAACTAAACTTTCTTCATAGCCCCAAGCACTGAATATAGCCTTATCAAAGCAGCCTCACCTAGTTCAAATCAACCAATAGGAGATCTATATATCCTTCTATAGAGAGCCTCAAATAGATCCATCTAAATACTGTGGTGATAGCTACTATTGTCGACAAACTCAATCAACGGTAAGTGGTCATCCCAATTACCCTTAAAGTCAGTAGCATGGGACCTCAGCATGTTCTCTAAAGTCTGAGTAGTCTATTCTGCCTGACCATCTATTAAAGGATGAAAAGTTGTATTGAGATATACTTGGATACCAAGGCCTTTCTGAAATGCCTTCCAAAATTGAGAGGTAAATTAAGTACCTCTATCTGAAATTATGGTTAATGGAACCCCATGCAACTTCACCAACTCCCTAATATAGAGTCTAGCATAATCCTTAGCTGAAAACAAAGTATGAACTAGTAAGAAATGAGCTGACTTGGTTATTCTATATGCAATGACCCATATAGAATCATGTTGATGATGTGTACGAAGCAATACTATCATAAAATCTATGTTTTCCACCTTTCACTTCCAAGTAGGGATGCAAAACTCCTGAAGTGTCCCGCTAGGCCTTTGGTGATCAGTCTTAACCTACTAAAAATTTGAACACTTAGCCATAAACTCTATAATATCTTTCTTCATACCACTCCACTAATAGATCTCTCATAAATCACTGTACATCTTAGTGGCCCATAAGTAAATAGAATGATGTTCAACATGCACTTCAATATGAGCAACACTACCCATACACATTCTACTAAGAGCATCTATCACTACATTGGCTTGCCTGAATAATACAACACACTCATATCATAGTCTTTCAATAATTTAAGTCACTTTTTCTGATGAAGATTCAGGTCTTTCTGTGTGAAAATATATTGCAAACTATTGTGATCCATGAACTCATCAACATAAATCCCATTAAGGTAATTCCTCTAAATTTAAGGCATAAACAACAGCTACCAATTCAAGATCATGTATTGGAAAAAAATTTTATGGGGTTTACGCTATCTAGAGGCATAGGATATGACATTACCTTTCATAATTAATGCACAAAAAAGACCAACTTTAGAAGAATAATAATACACAATGAACCTATTTGTTCCATTTGGCAAAGTCAAGATTAGAGTGGAAGTGAGTTGAGCCATCAACTTCTAAAAGCTCTTCTCACAAGAATCTAATAAAACACCCTAGGTTTCTAGCTCTTAGAAAATTTCCTGAATTTCTAGTCTCTAGACAATATATAAATAGGGGGAATTATTTGTACATTATAATATGAGTAGTATGGGTTAGTAATATATTGACCAGTATTGGTTGGTGGGTTGGATGTGAATTCTTGAATGGGTATGATTTGTTTGGTATAAGTTGTATAGATGGACATGAGTCATTTTATTTTGGTCTTTCCTTCACTTAATTTAGACTTGGTAGACTAACTTGAATCTGAGTAAAAGTGGCTCACCATGAGTCAAAAATAGGGTATGAGTCATGCCATGGACTCATATGGTGGGCAGTGTTCAATCCTCTTTATAGTCTATTCTGATATTGGTACAGGTCATGGGTACCAGTTATATGCATGGATAATACATGTCTTGGGGTGATTCATACCTTGGATAGTATTGGGTCTAATGGAGATAGCCTTGAGTATGAGTGGTGGATACCAAACATATTAGAGGGTACGATTGGTATAGATAGTCATATCCCTCAAAGGAAATTTTGGTGCAATTTAAGTGATAGAAATTTGGACATTTCCCCACTTTATCTAATAATGCCTCATTACTTTTAACACCCTTAGGAGGTTATTTGACCTATTATTCTATTCTTTAACACTTAGAAAACACTCTCTAATCCTCTCTAAAGTTCTTGGACAAAGTAAACAAGGGTTTCATCTTAAGAATTAATTTGGGGCTTGTGTTGGTGATTTCTTTCCATAATCTACTTAATTTAAGGCATTTTCTCTTCACTCATAGTTATTTCCAACTAAAGGCATGGTTTATACAATGTTTTCATAGTTTGATTATAGTATAGTTATGGGTTTTCAAATATAATTTGGAGGTATTGGTTATAAATGCTTGGTTATGGTCTTCCTATGTTTTAATTATGCTTTAATATGATTTAATGGTGGTTTTAGATAATTGGTTTCATGGGAATGGATATTTGGTAATTGTCTTTGATTTTGGAAATACTATGCCCCAATGTGTTTGATAAATACCTATCAGAATGTTTTCACTATATTGTTGGATTTTTAATGGAACTTATGCATGGTTTAAACTTTGTAATGAAACCCTAAATGGTTAAATGGTTTGGAATGGTCCAAATAGAATAGTTTTGGGTTTAAAAATAATTCTTGTGGGGTACAATGGAATCCCCAAGTAATCATAATAGTGGAACACTTTTGGGGTACATGGGACTCTCCAAAGTTAATTGGATAATGTGATCTATGGGCACATGGGAATCCCTTGATCTCAAGAAGGTTTGGCTATAGACAATACTTGCAAGTTGTAGTCGTTATGACGATACCACTATGTATAGCCTCAGTTAATAACAATGGTTTAGTTTGTTGGAAATGGTTTTAATTGGGCAATAAAGAAAGGGTGTGATAACTAACCATAAAGATGGGTGTCGAACAGATAAACACTAGAAACTCATATTTATCAATATGAGGGTAGGTCATGTTGACCATATATGATACTATGAGGTACATGGTAATCCTCTAACTATATTTTAAATATGTATCATAGAGGGTTAAGGGTACTTCGTTATCCCCTACTGATCTGAGGTGGTTTTACGCACTTTAGTGAAGTTATCCTAGCTTATTTAGCCTTGTTTTAAATAATTCTCGTTTACTTAATGTGTCAATGATGACATAGTTGAGCATAAAAGTGTTTAAGAAATTTATTAAAATGTTCAAGGTGTTTTCCACAAAAATTTTTACTTAAATTGATCACTTAGAGTTCAAATGGGATAACTAGTGTTACTAGCTTAAGCTAGGTGTTTGTCTAGTTGATCTTGATGGATTCTATTGTGTTTAATGAGTATTAATGGAATTATTGTGTAATTATTTGTGGAAAAACTTATGTATAATTTTCAATGATCAATTGAATCAAGCCAAAAGTCAAAACAATAAGTGAAAGATCAATGTAGGCTAGCCTAGTCTTAGCTCGAGTTTCTAGTTCACCGTTCTTGATATTATGTTGTTTTGAGATCTAATACCTGGTGTTTTATGATTTAGGATGATTTTTTAGATAAATTTTATGGTATATGGATGTTTAAAAAGATGTAAATCAAGGAAAAATGAAACCAAAAGGCTTAGTATTGAAAGGAAAGTGCACAAACAAGTTTAGACATCAAATTAAGATTTTCTAGTAAGGCCTTACGATAGGGGTCTGTCGCGACCACTTCTTGACTTGAACATCTATTTCACTATGACCCCTAGAAAATTGGAATACCTATTTCTCCAATACCCCTTTTAAAGTTGATAAACCATCACAGGGTGACCCTAACTCCACACACGGCCAAAACCTCCTACTATAAATAAAACACTTGTACCGGTTATTTGACACTTTGGATGTCTTGGAGCTTTGGAGAGGGTATTATAAACACTTTAATTAGGGTTTATTTATATTTAATTTGTATTTTTAATGGATTATATCATGTATTCAATAGTCTTGATTATGGTTATGTCTATTAACGGCTAAACGCTCTCTTTCCAGGGTTAAGGCAAAGAACATGTTTGCTTCACTTTGAATTGAGTTTGTTTTGATTGATTATCATATTTGGTTGTTGTTTTATCATTTTTTTCAATGTTTTGAGGATTCTCAACTCTTGGAATACATATATTATTGACCTTGTGAGCTTAGGAGAGGGAATAGGAAGATAGAATATGGGGATAAGTAGAGTAAGGTTCTTATTCTTTTATGAAATAAGGTTTTTTTATTAACAAATAGGATAGGGATATACCTATAAGACTTGCTTGGTTGACATGTAGGACGACATATTAATGCATCTAAAAGGATTATTATATCCCTTCTCAATGATGTAGAAGGTTAGAGGTTCGGCGACTATGATCATACGATAAACCCTATGAATCAACCATCAAGATAAGTAATCTAACGAATGAAGTTCAATAGTGTTGTATAATTTTTCATAGTGATTTAAACCCTTGTTTTCATCCATTGATTGTCCAAACTCTTTATTTTCCCACATTATTTTAGTTTACTTTTATTTTATAAGCTGTAAAAACTCTTTTGGTCACGTTTGCACCAATTTCATCTAAATAGTCAAACTAGAATTGGATAGTTGTTAACAAAAGTATCTGGGGGATTTATATTTGTCCTTTTATAAGTCTACTGTATTACCTGGTGAGACCATAAACACTTGTGTGTGCGCTTGGGCGCAATCATGTTTTTGGCGCGTTAATGGGGACTTGTAAATTGACTTCTATTTTTGTTTTAGTATTACCTTATAGATTTCTTTAGTTCTTTACACTTGGTCTTGGTATTAAATTTTCAATAAATAGGTCTCCAAACTAGTAAGCTCGCAAGGTATAGAGAATTTGTTGCATCGAGCCCCAAACTCGATAAACACTTTTATCAATTGAGATGAGAACCCATCTTTCTCCCCTGCATTCCATAAATTCAAGATGAACAAGACAATCCTACTCTCATGGTTGAAGAACAACCATTCCGCAGGATAGTTCACAAAGTGGCAATCCCACTTCCAACAAATTTGACCTCTCTTTTTTCGAAACTAGCTATTGGAGGTAACATTGAACTAAAATAGAACATAGTGTAACTTTTGATTAGCAGTGGATAGTTTATGAGGCTTTCATAGAAAGATCCACTATTCCACCTACAAAACTTTCTAGAGATCAGATCCCTACGGGTATGTCAACTGATTATGTTAGGTTGACATTGTTTATCTTTTCACTATTGGGGTAAGCTAAGAAATGGTTGAATGCTGATCCGGCAAGTTCAATCACAAAATAGGATGATTTATCCTAAAAATTTCTCATTCGATTCTTTCCATCTGGCAAGACTACAAGACTGCATAGTGAGATTGTGTACTTTAAATAGAAGCCAAATAAGAACTTATATCATGCATAGGAGAGGGTCAAAGCTTTTCTTTAGGACTGTCCATAACATCAGTAGTTCAATGAGGTACTAGCTCGCACTGTTGATGAGGAACTTGATCACAACACGAAAATTTTGCTACATTCAGTGGTAGGTGGCCAAACATTGGAATTGACGTATGATGAGTTGTATACCTTGTTGAACCAAATTGCACAAGGAATTCCTGAGTGGCATTCTAATCAAGAACTACTACAAAGAAGGTTGCAAGTGTGTTGAAAGCTGACCAGTTTACTATTATATCCACTCATATTGCTGTATTGCAAAATTAGTTAACTACTCAGTTCAGCAATATAAAATTGAGGGTTATACAGTCTTCAACAATAGTCAATGCAATTCAGCTGACACGCACTTGGTACGTGGTTTGTGGAAATAGTAGTCATTCTACTGATATGTGTGCTACCAACCATGAGTCAGTGATGTTTATGGCCAATGTTCAAAGGCCAAAATATGGAAATACCTAAAGTCCAAAGTGGCAGACTCAGCCACCAAATTAGCAATGGAAATCCCAACAACAGCAGTTTCAGTAACCACAGGCTCAAGTAAATTAGTTCACTAGCAATATGGAAGAGATGTTGAAATAATTTTTAGTTTCTCAAGCATAATTGGTAGTATATATAAAGAGCCAATAAGCAGATATTAAGAGCCAGTAGATTTCTACAAGGAACTTGGAGTTGTAAATAGGTCAGATAGTAGCAGCGTAGAATGTTAGGCCTCAAGGTAGTTTGCCAAGTGATACTAAAAATCCTAAGCAAGTAATGGAAATCACTTTGAGAAGTGTTAAGGAGATCAATGAAGAACCTCCAAAGAAAAATAAGGGGGTAGATGCTGATTTGGTTCCTAAACAGGTAGATAACAAAGTTGCTAAAAATTTGAGGAAGTCTAAGTACTCAAAAACAAAAGTTGTTGAATAGGTGAAGGAGAGACCACCACTACCCTTCCCACAGAGGCATATAAAATCAAAGGAGGACGCATACTTTTAGAAGTTCTTTGACATATTTAGAGAGATTCATATTAACCTTTCTCTTTTATATGTTTTACAAAAATGCTTAAGTATGCTAAGTACTTGAAGAACTTGGTCACTAATAATGTCAAGTTGCAGGATGTCGAGACAGTAGCACTCACAAAAGAGTGCAGCTCTATGGTGATGTATAAGATACCTCAAAAGCTCAAAGATCTAGAGATATTCACCCTCCCCATTCAAATTGGTAATGGTGAGGTGGTCCATGTCTTGAGTGATTTTGAGGCGAGTATAAATTTGATGTCCCTATCTTTGTTCAACAAGTTGGGACTGGGGAAGTCGAGATCGAGCACTGTGATACTTCAATTGGTAGATAAAACCCTAGCCCATCCTGAAGGAATTATAGAGGATGTTCTAATCAAAATTGGTATGTTTAGTATTCTTGCTAACTTTATTATTTTAGATTTTTAGGAAGATAAAAGAATGCCAGACATTTTGGGATGTCTATTTTTAGTGACGGGAGGAGCATTGATAGATATGTGATAGGGAACGCTCACAATGAGGTTGGATGATAAAGAGGTAGTTTTCAAAATATACAAACTGCTCAACAAACTATCCCACTACAAGGATATCTGCATGATTACAGTGATAGAATAGGATAAGTGTGGAGTGGTAGAGTCTATTCCATAAAAGATCTCTTTAGACCTCCTCATTGAGCAGCCTAAGACATAACCACCCCAGCCCAACATGATACAAATTAATGAGCCTGAAAATATTATTGTTAAGAAAGTTGTTAACCTTGAGAGTTCACACTCAAGAGGTACAAAATAAATTAGAATATGTCATCCGAGTGTGAGGAAGAGGATGAAGGAAAATGGATAAGTCGCAGATTGGGTCATTCCAGGACACTCAGGAGCTCCATGGTAACCCAAGTTAAGGTAGGTTTTATTTTAGTATTTTTAGTTTTTACTTCAATAGTTTTTTTTTGTTGAGTCACAGGTTTATGGGAAGTCTGAGTACCATAAACCTGAGCTAATGAGCATGGCGATTACTAAGTGTGGGGTCCCTAAACAAGCTAGATGTAAAAAGATACTACTAGATAGGCCTAAAGGACTCAGGGAGTATTTCTATCTCTACTTTTAAGTATACTTTGGGGACAAAGTAGATTTTTAAGTGTGGGTTAGGGGAATTCCCAATTTTAGGGTAATTATAAATTTTTTGTGTTAGAAATAAGTGTGGGATGTTGTTGTTAATGCTATATTTAGTTACATAATGCAAGTTTTTAAGTTGTAAAAACATGTTAATTATGGGAAAGACTACTTTTGAGATACCTCGGGTCATGATTATGACTATTGTACTTGTTGGCTTAATATTGAATTCATGTTGTGTTTGATTAAGAGTCTATGATGATCCTACTTGAGTTGAGCGTATTCCGTGTGTATGTGAGGTGTTTATATATTCCTTGTGGCATGTGATATCTAGAACATGCTTGGTGTGTGTGCAAATAAAAATAAAGAGTGTAGTTTTAGGAGATGATATAGGCATTTTTTTAATAACCTTGTTTATACCTTCTTTTGAACTACCCTTGTGCATAATCCTAGATAGCCCCATTGAGCCTTTAACTTTTTTTTTAGTAGCCTCATTTATATCCTATTGCCTTCTTTGATTGACCTTAATTTGATTCAAATCTCCCAAGCACTTTAGTGTTAAATTAATTAAGTTAAGGAGTTGTAAATTCAAGTAGGAGAAAGGTGAAATTTAATCCCCAAAAGGATAGTTATTAGTGTGTACAATTGTTATGTGTTGTGGTTAGGAGTTGTGGAAGGTAAATAAAAAAACATTTTTTTTCAAATTGAATAACTTATGAATAGACAATGCTCCCACCATAGTGTATGTGAATGAGCTTAATGAGATAGGGCAAAAGAAAAGATATAGGTAGATAAAAGTGGTGTGAATGGGTTGTTAGAGGTGAACTGAATGCAATGTGTGATGTATTAAAGCGCTTAGGAAAAATAGCCACTATTACTGGTTAGAATAGTTTCTACCCATCTCTTAGCCTACATTACAACCTTCAAAGACCTATTGTATCCTAAGACTTAACATTTTGATATTAATGAAGTACTACACTAAGGTAAATCCTATGGTTCATCTTGTGTAACTTGTGAATTTCTTGTGAGAGTGAGTACAATTTAATTCTAGTACCTATTCTGTGATAAATTACTTTTATATGGGTGATTATGGGCAACTCTCTTGCTGTGACGGCACTTATTTAATAATAGTTGGGTGATTTATATGATATTATTTATTGGACAATGTTCATGAGTTTGCCAACTTGGTTAGTCAATTCTTGAGACTAAGATGTTTTGAAGTAGTATTCTAGACTTGTCAATTGTGTACATTACATGCTTAGTGTATAAACTTGCATTTTGTGTTGGCATTATAGTACTAGCATGAGTTTATTGACTATTTTAGAAGTGGGGAGTCACCTCAGTTTATGATTCTTAGTAATGAGTTGCTCGAGGACGAACAAGGTTTAAGTGTGGGGTGGTTATCTGAGGTGATTTTATACACTTTAATGATGTTAGCCTAGCTTATTTAGCCTTGTTTTGAGGACTTCTCATATTATTATATGTTAATAATTATATAATTGAGGATTTAAGTTCTTAAGTATGTGATTACCATGTTCAAGGTATTTTTCATACCAGTTTGTACTAAAAATTGGTCACTTAGAGTTCAAATGGGAAAACGAGTGTTACTACCCTGAGCTAGATGTTTGTCTAGATGATATCGATGGATTCTATTGTGTTTAATGATTCCTAATGGTATTATTGTGTAATTATGTAGAAAAAAAATTATAATGTTCAAGGGTCAATTGAATCAAGCCAAGAGTTAAAACAACAAGTTAAATAATGTGGGCAAGCCTAGTTTTAGCTCGAGTTTCTAGTTCATTGTTCTTGATATTGCGTTGTTTTTTAGATCTAATCTATGGTTTTTTATGATTTAGGATTCTTTGTGAGATGATTGTGATGATATATGAATGTTGAAAAAGCTGTAAATCAAGGAAAAATGACACCACAAGGCTTAGGATTGAAGGGAAAGTGTACAAACAAGTTTAGACGTCAAATTGAGACTTTCCAGTGAGGCCTCGTGATAGGGGTTTATCGCCACCACTACTTTACTTGATTAGACATTGCACTGAAACCCCTATTTAAGTAGACTACCAATTGATCCCAATCCTTATTGAAGTTGAGCAACCATCGTTGGGCGACCCTAACTCCGCACACGACCAAAACCTCCTACTATAAATATAACACTTGTACTTGTTATTTGATACTTTGGATGACTTAGATATTTTGAGAGGCAATTCTACACACTTTAATTAGAGTTTATTTCTCTTTGATTTAGATTTTTAATGGATTATATCATGTATTCAATAATCTTGATTACAGTTATGTCTATTAGTGGCTAAACGCCCCTTTACAAGGTTAAGGCAAATAATATGTTTGCTTTTTCTTTAAATTTAGTTTGTTTGAATTTATTATTAGATTTGTCTATTTTTTATCCTTTTTTTAAATATTTTATGGATTCATGACCGATATAGCCTGTGTGTGGTTACACCGGACCCATATAGCCTTAGGTGGTTAAAGACGGTTAAGCTACACATGCCTAGGTTAATGGTTCTAAATGAATGCTAAACTCGGTTCCCTTTCTCATCATAGTTATATATGTATATATGTATGGTTTGTATGAATATGGATGGTTTATTTGGTTTTGTTAAATTGTATTATTTTATCCTTATCCTGAGTTCATGCTAGGTTCACCCACTAACTAATCTTGAGGTGTCTATATCCCCATGCGATGTAGGAACCAGCTATTTTACTTCTCCTACTTAGTAATCAAACTTTTGAATCATCTATTGGATTGAATTGGTGAGTTTTCATATTTCTAGAAGGCTCCATTTCATGGATATTATTTCATACTTTGGTTTATTTTTGGATTTTTGTTTTGGCTATGGTTGGGGGCATGTCCCAACCAAATTTTGGTATTATTTTTGTTAGAGACTTTGGTGGAACTACTATGGATTGGTATGGGTGGGATTCATATTACTGTCAGCCTTGGTATTAGGGTTGATACCATAGAACTAAATTTCTATCTATTCCATTCTTTTTTATTTTGGGATTATATATAATTATTATGGAACTCATTTGATTATGGTTTGGATTATGGTTTCGTTGGTATTGGTTATCGGTTGGGTATCGGATGATTGGACTCACTTGGGTGGTCACGAATATAGAACTATCCCATTGTCTTGGATTATGCAATAAATCTTTCTTGTTATATGTTTGGAATTCGTCCAATTCAAGATAGGCGTAGGTTGATGGTGTTGGGTAACGGGGGCGGTCCTCGATCCTATTTTGTCTTGGGATGCCTAGTATGACAAGGCCCTAGTTCGGGTCATGTTAAGTTGGTATTAGATCTTTATGTTCATGGTCAATTTGGAGTCCACAAAGTCATATCTAGTTGAGTCTCTTTTAGTTGTGTGTAGCATGCCACACTCATAAGAGAGAGGCTACAAGACATTTAGGAATGTTTCACTTTCTTGATATTCTATTTTCAAGCTTGGAGTCTAAGTCTTCGAATTTCCTCTAATCCTTGTTTGTTTTCTCTTTAGATAATGCCTCGACGATCTGGAACACACGGAAATTTTTTGTCCTATCTTGGGACAATGTTGATAGGGTACGTGTAACACCCCAAATTTGGTACTCGGAATGCTACACGGTGCTCATGACCCCAAAGGACCATAAGCTAACCCATGACTGATATTTGTACTTGTACACTACATAATATAACAAAATAATGCAGAAACATGCACTGAAACGAAATAAGGTTAAATTTGATACATGACATGAATAGTATAACATTTGTGTGGGGTAATAAAATATCCAAAAGAAAACTGGACATACTGAAGTCTAAAAAGTGATAGTCTAGGAAGCCTCTAACATGACTGAACTGTCTGAGTAAGGAGTTAATAGGACATGTCCCCAACTAACTCCAACTAATAAAGTAATTAATGACACTAATATAGAAATAATCACATCCTCTAATAATGAGAACTCACTTCTAACTCTGACCGATGAGGCTGGAATCTACTGCTGATCTGGAGCTTCTGTCTTAGAACCTGTGGGATAAGACACCGTAGCACAAATGCATCAGTACTTTGAATGTACTGGTATGCATGTGAGATAGGCTGAATGCATGGGGTTCATATGCATGAACAATAATAATAATTGACTGACTATCATGAGCGTAAGAATACATGCATAAGACACGATGACTGAAACTAAGACCATGATAGCATGATTACTGATAAATGAATACTGATAACATAATATAACTAATATAACTGATAACTAATAACATGAGTGACTGTAGATGACAGTCTTGAATCTGATGGAACTATCTGAGTTCTGTACTGTATCTGAGTTGAATGTCTCTGATAGTCCTGAAGTTTGAAGAACTATCTGAGTTCTTTTATTGATACTAGTACTGAAACTGTGGGAGGTAGTTATTTAACCGACATGCCCCTAATATGCCATTATGGCTGAGTTGGGGTCTAATCTGTAACCCCAATTGGACGGGTATCAATACTGCACCACAGGTAAGGAAAAGTTGTAGGTGACCCTTATCTGATAGTGTCACCAAAAGAGAATGGTGGGCCTCTTATTTGACAGTGCTTATCCACCTCATCAACCCTTATCGGATAGTGTTGATGTCTCAACCTATGCTGGCTACATAGTTCTGGAATGCAAGGATGACTTCTAAGGATCACACCTTCATCTTATAGTGTGTGTCCCTATCCTTGGGCTCACTCGGTGATAATTCCTACTCCCATTTGATTAGACTTTAAACATGATTAACTAAACTGAACTAAACATGGAATGAGTTACCGAATTCCATTGACTGACGGAATACTATGATATTTGACAACTGACAGAGTTTATGAGATCATGTATATTTCCTGAGTCTTAAAACTTTATGAAGACTAAGGATTCATAGCTTGACTGAGAGTATCGTGAAAACATGACATATCTCTAGGAACACAACTAAAATTTTGGGTATAAGTACCCCCAAGACTCGATAAAAGGAAACTGACAAAGCATGGCTTACTAGAACACATTATAATCTCCATAATCCATAATTCATTTATTGAAGCATTTTATCAAGCAGGTGATAAGCATAAACCTGTACATACATGGGGATTTCATGATATCATACTAGTTGGGCACTTTCCTTCATCTAGGCATTTAATCAAACACATGATAGGCATAGTATGTAGACAACATTATACAACAACTAAACATCATGGTTAAATTCTAATTCCACCATTCAAGGGTTTAATCATAGTTTTACATGAACCTACATGTATACTAATCAATTCCACATGAAATTTATCGCCAAACATGGATAAAAATTCAATTAGTCATTATTAACATAAACACTAGCAACCGAACATGAAATTCATAAATAAAATCCACAAACTTGTACTTAGAAAAGTGATTCTTAGGCTTCATGGACGAAATGAGTCCATGTATAAACACTATGCATACCTGGGTTAAGGTTCTTGATGTTCTTGAACTTGAAGAATTGCAAATCCCTTAGTTCTTGAAGAAGATTGGATTTTTTTTCTTGGAGATTAATGTTAGAGAGAAACCCTAATATTGGTTGTGAAGTAATAATGAACCAAATGGCTAAAATCAAATATAATTGGGTATATATGTAGGTGGGTGGTATATGACCAAAATACCCTTTCAAAAATGGATTTAATTTGCTGCATCGGGACCTGCGATGGCTCAAGTGACGGTCCGTCTCTAGGGCGATGGTCCGTCAGTTCGACCGTCATACATGGACTGAGAAAAGGGCTTACTGCCTAAGTACCGATGGCCTGGGCGACATTCCGTCACAAGTTTAATGGTCTATTAACCTGCCCATCACACCTTGTCCAGAAGGTGGCCTCACTGTTTCCCTTGTAAAGGCCTGAGCGACGGTCCATCGGCCTCACCATCGCACCTGGGCGGTTTTACTACCTTCTATATTTTGGCCATAACTTTATCATTCGATATCAGATTTTGATGTAATTGGTTTTGATGGAAAGCTTATTCAATTTTCCACGTGATAGAAAGTGAAAATCTTAAGAATACCACACGTACAAAAATAGATTTGTATTCCAAAGAAAGTTCTAACATCCTTAAGATAATTTCAAGCTAGAAAAAAGGATCTGATATTACAATATCTCCCCTTGAGAACATTCGTCCTCCAATAAGACTGACTGCGAGGGGAAACAATAAGTTGAACATGAACTGAACATGGATAACAGGAACATGATCTTATGACTAACATGATTGACAAGCTAAATATATAATACTGAACATGTATATCTAATGCATGTGTAACTGATTCATGAATGCATAACTGAGGGTTCGAAAAAACTAGGTTTTCTTACAATGAGAATGCATGTCTAATGCATAATTATATAACTGTACTGATACATGAGTGCATGGCTGAGTATGCAATGGCACTTGATACCAAGTTTATAATGGGATCATGAGTATGAAAATGAATACTAAGTTTGTGATGAACACTGAACATGAAATAAAGTAAAATAGAGTAAGCTTAAGGAGAGCTATTACCTTGAGCTTGATCTGAGGTGACGGAGAAGAGGTGAGGGTACTTGGTTCACATATCTGCTTCTATTTCCCCAGTAGCTCTCTCGACGGACTGATTTCACTAAAGAACATTAACTAGAGGGACTTTTGTTCCTTAATCTACAAGTCTGATAGTCTAGGATTTCAGTTGGAATATCTTCATAAGAGAGGTTGTTCTAAACATCAATGCTCTGACTAGGGACTATAACTGATGGGTCACCTCTGCACTTCTTGAGTAAAGAGACATGGAATACTGGATGAACTGAGGCTAGATCTAAAGGCAATTTGAACTCATAAGCTACCTTGCCAAAGAGACTGAGAATTTTGAAGAGACCGATATATCGAGGACTGAGCTTTCCCTTCTAGCCGAACCTCTTCACTTTCTTCATGGGAGAGATCTTTAGATAGACATGATCATCGATCTCAAACTCAAGATCCTTTCTATTAACATTTGTATAAGACTTCTGTTGGCTTTGAGCAGCCCAGAGTCTCTCTCTGATTAACTAGACTTTTTCTAAAGCGTCGAATACCAAGTCAAGCCCTATGACTGAGGCCTCACTAACATCGAACCAACCAATTTGGGATCTATATCTCCTACCATAGAGAGTTTTAAATGGAGCCATATAAATACTGGAATAATAGCTGTTGTTATATGCAAACTCAATCAAAGGCAAGTGGTCATCCCAACTACCCTTGAAATCAATTACACATGCCCTTAGCATATCTTCTAGAGTTTGAATGGTCCTTTCTTCTTGACCATCTATCTGAGGATGAAAGGTTGTACTAAGATGAACTTGGGTACCAAGACCCTTTTGGAATGCTTTCCAAAAATGAGAGGTGAACTGGGTACCTCTATCTGAGATAATAAATAGCAAAACACCATGCAATCTGACCAATTCCCTGATATAGAGTTTGGCGTAATCCTCGACTGAATATAAGGTATGGACTAGAAGGAAACAGGCTAATTTGGTAATGACCCAGAGTAAATTATGTTGATGAAGAGTTTGAGGCAAACCCATCACGAAGTCTATGTTCACTTCTTCCCACTTCTAAGTAGGAATAATGAACTCCTGCATAGGACCACTAGGTTTTTGATGCTCTATCTTAACCTACTGATATGTAGAGCACTTAGCCACAAACTTTGCAATATCTTTATTTATCCCACTCCACCAATAGACTTCCCAAAAGTCGCAGTACATCTTTGTGGCCCCTGGATGAATAGAGTAGTGTGCACCATACGCTTCTGCAAAATATATTGCCTTAAGTCATCTACACCTAGAACACAGAGATGACCCGACAATACAAAACACCATCTCCCCCTTGGGAGAAAACCTCTATTTTCTAATTCTGAATTGACTCTTTCAACTTAACAAGGATAGGATCTCTATCTTGCTTTTCTTTCACCTCAAAAACTAGGGATGATTCTGAACTACTTTAAACCCATATATCGGCCTCTGAAGAATAGACTAAGCGAACGCCTATTATCACAAGATAATGGACTTATTAAGGTAACTTCTTCTTACTATATTCAACATGAGCAACACACCTATAGATAGTCTACTGAGAGCGTCGGGCACTACGTTGGCCTTGCCTGGATGATAAAGAATACTCATGTCATAATCTTTCAAGAGCTCTAACCACCTTCTCTGATGAAGATTAAGATTTTCTGAGAAAATACATAGTGAAGACTCTTATGATCTTTGAAGACATATATATGAACTCTGTACAGATAATGCCTCCAAATCTTGAAGGCAAAGACTACGGAGGCTAACTCAAGATCATAAGTAGGGTAATTCTTCTCATGGGGCTTAAGCTGTCTGGAGGCTAGTCTATGACCTTACTATACTGTATGAGGACACAGCCTAAACCCACTCTGGATGCATCACAATACACTACAAATTCATCTAAACCATCTAGAAGAGCTAGAACTAGGGCTGAGGTGAGTCGAGTCTTCAACTCCTAAAAACTCATCTCACAGGGATCTGACCACTGAAACTTGACTTTCTTCTGAGTCAATCGGACATAGGGGATACAATAGATGAAAATCCCTCAATAAACCGTCTATAATAGCCATCCAAACCCAGGAAACTCCTGATATCTAATGGAGAGATAGAGCAAGGCTAGTTTCTTAATACTTTGGTATTTTGAGGATCTACTCTAATGCTATCACCAAAAATAATATGACCAAGAAATTCTATTGACCTTATCCAAAACTCGTACTTACTGAATTTGGCAAATAGTTGATGATCTCTGGGAGTCTAAAGTACTATTTTTAGATTGTCTGCATGATCTCGCTCACTACGGGAATAGACCATAATATTATCTATGAAGACTATGATGAATATATCCAAGTACTGCTTGAATACATGGTTCATTAAGTCAATGGAATAGGGTAGGTAATTGGTAAGACCAAATGACATACTAAGAATTTGAAGTGACTACACTGAGTACGGAAAGCTGTTTTTGGAATGTCACATTCTCTGATCTGAGCTGATAATAGCCGAATCAGAGGTTTATCTTAGAGAAATCGCTAGAACCCTGGAATTGGTCAAACAAGTTATTGATTCTGGAAAGAGGATACTTGTTCTTTACCATGACTTTATTGAGTTGACCGTAATCAATACATATTATGAGAGAACTATCTTTTTTGTGCACGAATAAGACTGGTGTGCCCCATGAGGAAATGTTGGGTCTGATGAATCCCTTATCTAAGAGATCCTTCAACTGCTCTTTTATTTGTTTGAGTTCTGCTGGTGCCATTATGTATGGCAGAATAGAGATAGGTTGAGTATACGAAAGAAGATAAATACCAAAGTGTATTTTCCTTTTGGGAGAAATTCCTAGAAGATCTTCGGGGAAAATATCTAAAGATTCATTTACAATAAAACTAATTCAAGACTAGGAGTCTCAGAACTGGAATCCTTAACATGAACAAGATGATAGACGCATCCTCTAGATATTATTTTTCATCCCTAAAGGTAGGAAATAAGCTAACCTCTAAAACCAGATACACTACCCTTCCACTCTAAGATGGGTTCGTTCAGAAACTTAAACTGAACTATTTTGTTTCTTCAGTCGACTGTGGCATAGCAGGAATAAAGCCAATCCATGTCGAGAATGATATCAAAATCAGTCATCTCTAATTCGACTAATTCTACTGAAGTGACTTTCTGAAATATCATAACTAGGCAGTTCCTGTATACCTACCGGGCAATAATGATTTTACCCACTGGGGTAGAGACTGAAAAGAGGTCTGCTAGAATTTTGGGACTGACTCTGAAATCAACTGTATATAAGGAGTGACAAAAGACAAAGAATCTCCTGGATCTAGCAAAGCGTAAACATGCACATGAAAGATCTGTAATGTACTGGTAACCACATTAGGAGAATTTTCCTAATCTTGTCAGGAATGAAGAGCATAGAGATGATTTGGGTGTTGCCCACCAGTAGCACTGGAGGTGCAACCCTACTAATTCAGGTGATTGTACAGAGCTGAGGAGCAAAGATGACTCTGATAACCTGAATAAGGAAAGTCTCTAACTCTGTAGCTTGGCTTTCCACAACCGAAAAAGACATCATTATCCTCTATGCACACACCTTTGTGGTTTTTACCACAAGTCTAGCAAAGAGGATTAGTTTGGGAACTGCTAACACTGCCCTAGGCCTTAGAGCCTGGCGCTCTATCTCTATTTCTATTTTTGAATATAGGAACTAAAGCACTGGCTGTAGAGAGAGATAGAACTGATGACTTAGGATAATACTGAGAATGGTTTCCTCCTTCTGAATTAGGCTAAGCGAAGTTGAAACTACCCGTCTTAGCTCTCTTATTCTACTTCTGCCTTATCTTAATCTTTTGCTCCTCTATCTACTGAGCATGGGTCATAAGTCTGGCTAAGGTCATGTCACTATTCAGTATGGAGGATCTGCACTCATTAACCATGCTATTATTTACCCTTGATATAAACTTACTCATCCTTGCCCTGCTATCTACATCCACATGAGGGGCATATCTGGCTAATTGAATAAACTTGAGAGAATACTCATTCACTGTCATATTGCCTTGCCTGAGGTTAATGAACTCTAACACCTTGGCTTCTCTTAACTCTAGGGAAAAGAATCTATCAAGGAAAGCTAAAGCAAACTTCTCTCACTCAATTGAACCTGTATCATCTACCCTTTCTGACTTCTATTGCTTGAACTAAGTGTAAGTAATATCCTAGAACTGATATACATCTAGCTTATCACTCTCAATAATAGTCACCCTCATGATGTCTGTCACCTTTGCACTTGATCTATAAATTCTTGTGGGTCTTCATTTTTCTTAGACTCAAAAAAGGTTAGTGGGTTTATTTAGGTGAAGTCCCAAATTCTAGAAGAAGCTGTATTGGCAACTGTGTTGGCTGGAACAACAGCTGGTCATTTATTCTGGGCAGAAACAGACTGAGCAAGAGTGGTGAATGTCGCCTAAATTTCTGCATGAGAAGCATGATCATCCAAGGGATCTTCTGGGAGAGGTTGGGTTCTTCTCTTGGGAGGCATATTCTGAATAAAGAGAAGAAGTGGATTAGACTGAGAGATTGACTTGAGTTTATGCTAACTGGCATGACATGAATACTAAAAGAGGGGAACTATTCCTAAAACATCTCATAGCCTCCTGCACATAAATGTGGTGCACAATACACCCATGTACGAGAATCTACTAGATACGGCTTTTAGACATCGTAGGACTCTTTTGAACCTTAGGCTCTGATACCAAGTTTCTAATGCCCCAAATCTAGTACCTGGAATGCTACACGGTGCTCATGACCCCGAAGGACCATAACCTAACCCATGGCTGATATCTGTACTTTTACAGTGCATAATATAACATAATAATACGGAAACATACACTGAAAGGCCATAAGGTTCAATCTAAAACATGACATAAATAGTATAACATCTGTGTGGGGTAATAAAATACCCAAAACAAAACTGGAAATATTGAAGTCTAAAAAGTGATAGTCTAGAAAGCCTCTAACATAACTAAACTGTTTGAGTAAGGAGTTGATGGGACATATCCCCAACTAACTCCAACTAATAAAGTAATCAATGACACTAATATTGAAATAATCATGTCCTAAAAGGATAAGGAATCACTTTTAACTTTGACCACTGAGGCTGGAATATACTATTGATCTGGAGCTCGTGTCTCAGAACCTATGGTATAAAACACCATAGCGCAAATGCATCAGTACTTTGAATGTACTAGTATGCATGTAAGGTAGGATGAATGTTCATATGCATGAACAATAATAATAACTGACTAACTATCATAAGCATAAGAATACATGCATGAGACATGATGACTAACACTAATATCATGATAACATGATTACTAATAACTGAATACTGATAATATGACATAACTAATATAAATGATAACTGAGAACTGATAACATGAGTCACTATAGCTGACAGTCCTAAATCTAATGAAACTATTTGAGTTCAGTACTGTATCTGAGTAGACTATATCTAATAGTCCTGAAGTCTGAAGAACTATCTGAGTTCTTTTACTGAGACTGGTACTAAAACTATGGGAGGTAGTTATTTAAATGACATACCACTAATACGCCATTATGGTTGAGATGGGGTCCAATCTGTAACCCCAATTGGAAGGGTATCAATACCATACCAGCAGTAAGGATAAGCTATGGGTGATCCTTATCTGATAGTATCCCTAAAAAAGAATGGTGGGGCCCTTATATGACAGTGTTTATCCACCTCATCAACCCTCATCAGATAGTGTTGATTTCTTAACCTATGCTGGCTACATAGTTCTAGAATGCAAGGATGACTTCTAAGGATCACACCTTCATATTATAGTGTGTGTCTCCATCCTTGGGTTCACTCGGTGCTAATTCCTAGTCCCATCTGAATATACTCTGAACATGATTAACTGAATTGAACTGAATATGTAATAAGTTACTAAATTCCAATGATAAATAGAATACTACTGATATCTAACAACTGACTGAGTTCATGAGATCATGTAGATTTCATGAGTCTTAAGACTATCTAAAGTTTAAGGATTTATAGCTTGACTGAGAGTATCATGAAAACATGACATGGCTCTAGGCATACAACTAATATTTTGGGTACAAGTACCCCCAGGACTGGATAGATAGAAACTGACAAAGCATGGCTTACTAGAACACATGATAATTACCATAATCTATAATTCATTTATCGAAGCATGAGGATTTGATGATATTATACTAGTTGGGCACTTTTTCTTTATCTAGGCATTTAAGCAAACACATGATAGGCATAGTTTGTGTAGACAACATTATATAATAATTAAACATCATGGTTCAATTCGAATTCCACCATTCAAGGGTTTAATCATAGGTTTACATGAACCTGCGTGTATACTAATCAATTCCACATGAAATTTATCACCAAGCATAGATATGAATTCAATTAGTCATTATCAACATGACCACTAGCAACCCAACATGAAATTCATAAACAAAATCCATAAACTTGAACTTAGAAAAGGGATTCTTAGGCTTCATGGATGAAAAGAGTCCATGAATGAGCACTATGCATACCTGGGTTGAGGTTCTTGATGTTTTTAAACTTGAAGAATTGGAAATCCCTGAGTTCTTAAAGAAGATTGGATTTTTTCTTGGAGATTAATGTTCGAGAAAAACCCTAATATTGGTTATGAGATAATAATGAACCAAATGGCTGAATTCGGATATAATTAGGTATATATGTAGGTGGGTGGTAAATGAAAAAAATACCCTTTTAAAACGAATTTAATTTGCTGAATCCGAACCTACAATGGCTCGTGTGATGGTTCATTGCTAGGGCTATGGTTCGTCGTTTCAACCGTCGTACGTGGACCAAGAAATAGGCTTACTACCTAAGTAGCGACGGCCTGGGTGACGTTCCATCACAAGTTCGACGGTCCATTAACCTGCCTGTTCCACCTTATCCAGAAGGTGGTCTCACTGTTTCCCTTATGACGGCCTGAGTGATGGTCTGTTGCTAGTCCGATGGTCCATCGACCTCACCTGCGCACCTGGGCAGTTTTACTACCTTCTGTATTTTGGCCATAACTTTCTCCTCCGATGTTAGATTTTGATAAAATTGGTATTGATGGAAAACTTATTCAATTTTCTACGTGATAAAAAGTGAAAATCTTAAGAATACCACGTGTACAAAAATAGATTCATATTCAAAAGAAAGTTATAACATCCTTAAAATAATTTTAAGCTAGGAAAAAGGCACGAGTATTACAGTATGCCTTACACCTAGAGTTCACACGTGGTCCTAGGGTCCTATCCCAAATTGTTTAGAGTTTCTTCGATTGCTTCTAGTCCTCCCCAAGGTGAGGTAACATGCAGAATTTTGCCAATTAATTTATTTTATTGCTTAGTTAGTTTTTGCTCAGGTTGAGCAGGATGCATTTGGTGTTTTATATATAGGGGACACAAGGTTTAGATAGTTTATAAAGATGAATCTTTCTACTTTTATTAGAGTAAAGGTAAAGAAGGATCCTCAATCTTTCTTTGATAAAATAGAGAAAATCTTTAAGGTGATACAGGATACAAATATGGAAAGGGTAAACTTTGTAGCATATCAGCTTAAAAATATTGTGTACCAATGCTAAGAGGAGTGGGATAGAGATAAAGGTGATATTGAAGAGTTGTACTTATGGGATTCCTTTTCTAGTGCTTTTCTAGATTGGTTTTTTCCTTAAGATCTGAGGGAAGCAAAGATAGAGGAGTTTGTAAATTTAAGTAAGAAAGACTATTTGTCAAAGAATATGCCTTGCAATTTCTTTAGCTATTAAGTTATGCTCTAGATTTGATGGCTGATATAAGAGCGTAAATGAGAAAATTCACTTCAGGCTATGTTGGGATTTGATCATTAAAAGCAAGACTACACTGCTAATTAAGTATATGGATATTTCAAGTTTGGTTGTCCACTTACAGTAGGTCGAGAATAAAAAAAAAACTAGATAGAGTTTGTTAAAAGGTAGGGTAAGAGGAGTAAGTTCTCTAAGAAGGGTGGTGCTCAATAGTAGTGTGGTTGGGAGAAGAGCAAATAACTAAAGAATAAGTGGAGGAGTTTTGGTTTTGTGGCTAGTGTCCATAAGGTGGTGATAATTTTTGGGCATAGGGTGCCCAATCTTAGGCGAGTCAGGCTCAGTCGGCTTTTTTGTATCCTTCTTGTCAATTCTATGGTCGCCTTTATCAGGGCTTTTAAGATGAAGGAAGAGACAAGTGTTTTAAATATGGTTATCTAGGCCATATGCTAATAAAGTGTCCAGTTGGTAAGGTTTCTTTAGGAGATTTCAAACCTCCAATTTCTTCATTTATTGCTCCCACACCTAGTGGTATTGCTTTGGCATCTACTCCTTTTCCTGGTACCAACACTAGCCAGAATATATTGTATGCTCCTCTATCTCGGTAGGAATTTGAGGCATCGCCTGATGTCGTGACTAGTATGTTACAATTCTTTTCTCATGATGTATATTGTCTGCTTAATTTGGGGTCCACTCTTTTCTATGTGATCGTAGATAGGGCGAAATGTTTTAGTTTTGATCCTGAGGTTTCTTTGGATCCCTTTTTTTTTATTTCTACCTTAATAAGTGACTTAATTATTGCTAAAAGAGTCTATAGGGTATGTGTGGTATCTATTGGTAGCAAGCAGACTTTGGTAGATTTGTTTGAGCTGGATATGGTAGATTTATATGTTATTCTGGGGATGGAATTGTTAAACTTTTGTTATGCATCCTTAGATTGTCGAATTTGTAAGGTCTTCTTTAGGTTCCCTATTGAACTAGCTATAGAGTTGGAGGGTGGTTTCCTTTCTCCTAGGAGAAGGTTTATTTCTTATCTTAGAGGTTGGAGATTAATCTCCAAAATATGTCTTTATCACTTGGTTAGGGTTAAATATTCTAACTCAGAAGGTCCTTCTTTTAATTTAGTTTTGGTGGTTAGTGAGTTTTCTAAGGTCTTTTTGAATGATCTTCCTGGTGTTCCTCTGGATAATAAGATTGAGTTTGGTATTGATTTGGTTCCAGACACTCGTCCAATATATATTCCTTCTTGTAGAATAGCTCTGGCAGAGTTAAGAGAACTCAAGGTGAAACTTAAAGACCTTCTGGATAAGGGGTTATTCATCCTAGTGTATCCCCATGGGGTGCACCAGTGTTGTTTGTGCATAAGATGGATGGTTCCCTTCGAATGTGCATTGATTATCGGGAGTTGAATAAGGTAATGGTAAAGAACAAGTATCTTCTTTCAAGGATAGATGATTTATTTGATTAGTTGAAAGGCGCAAAGTTCTTTTCTAAGATAGATCTTTACTTTGGGTATCATCAACTTAAGATTACGGAGGAGGATATCCCTAAGATGGTTTGTCGTACTCAGTATTGGCACTTTGAGTTCTTGGCTATGTCATTTGGCTTGCCTAATTCCCTAGTGGCATTTATGGATTTGATGAATAGAGTATTCATACATTTGTTGGATCTTTTTTTCATTTTGTTTATTGATGACATCTTAGTGTATTCTAAAAGTGAGGTAGATTATGTCAATCACCTTTTTGTGGTGTTTCAGACCTTGAAAAAGCAATAGTTGTATGCCAAATTCTCCAAGTGTGAGTTTTCATTAAAAGTTGTGACTTTTCTTGGTCATATTATTTCTAGTGAGGGGATTATGGTGGATCCTCAAAAGGTTGTGGTGGTTACAAGGTGGCATAGACCCACGACTCCAACCGACATTTGAAGCTTCTTGGGTTTGGCTAGGTATTATAGGAGGTTTGTGGAGAGGTTTCCTTTGATAGCTACTCCATTGACTAAGTTAACTCAAAAAAAAGTGAAGATTACTTGGTCAAAAGTGTGTGAAGGGAACTTTGAGATGCTTAAGGATAAGCTGACTTCGTCTTTGGTTCTGACCTTTCCAAAAGGTATGAAGGGGTTTGTAGTTTATTATGATGCATCCCAAGTGGGACTTGGTTATGTTTTGATATAGTATCGGAAGGTAATTGCCTGTGCTTCTAGGGAGTTGAAGGTACATGAGAGGAATTATCCTATTCATGATTTGGAGCTGTTAAAAATCTAGTGGCATTATTTGTATGGAGTGAACGTAGACATCTTTTTTACTCATATGAGTCTAGAGTATGTATTCACTTAGAAGGAGCTAAATCTCAGGCAAAGAAGATGATTGAAGCTTCTCAAGGACCATGTATAAGTCTTCACTATCACCTAGGTAAAGCTAACATAGTTGTTGATGCTCTTAGTAGGTTGTCCAGGGGAAGTTTGGCTTATATGGAGAAAGAAAAGCGACAATCAGTGAAGGATATTCATCACTTAGACAATCTAGGAGTTTGTCTCTTAGACTCTAAGGAATAATGGTACAGAAAATGATTAGATCATCTCTTGGTGCAGAGATCAAGGAGAAACAAGTGCTAGACCCTGTCTTGATGAAAATCAAGAGTGATGTTGGTAGGCAAAAGGTAATTCTCATTGAGATAAGTGGCGATGGTACTTTACGATACCAAGGGAGGTTGTGTGTTCCTGATGTTGATGTTTTGCGACCAAGGTTTTTGGTTAAGGAACATGAGTCACGCTATGTTGTTTATCCTGGTTTGACAAAAATGTATCATGATCTCAAGGAGATATATTGGTGGAATGGTATGAAAAAGGATTTGGTTGATTTTGTAGCCAAGTGTATGGTGTGTCAACAAGTTAAAGTTGAGCACATGTAGCCCGGTGGGTTGTGTTAAGAAATTAATTTGCCTGAATAGAAATGGGAGGTAATCAATATGGATTTTGTCACTGGTTTTCGTCGGTCTTGGAACCAATTTGATTTGATTTGGGTCATCATGGATAGGATGACAAAGTTTGCTCACTTCTTACTAGTAAGGACTACCTTTTTGGATGAGGACTATGTAAAGTTGTATCTTTATGAGATAGTAAAGTTGCATAGGGTACTATTTCGATTATCTCTAATTCTAGTACACAGTTTTCATCTCACTTCTAGCAATCTTTTCTAAAGAGATTGGGTACTAAGGTGGTTTAAGTACTATTTTTCTGCCGTAGATGGATGGGTAAGAGGAAATGACTATTCAGACATTGGAGGATATGCTTCGGGCATATGTGATTAACTATGGTGGAATTTGGGTTAAGAATCTACCTTTGGTAGTGTGTTCTTACTACAATACTTATTATTCTAGTATTGGGATGACCCCTTTTGAGGCATTGTATGGTAAAAGGTATAGATCTCCTATTGGATGGTTTGAGCTTGGTGAAGCGAATATGTTCAGTCCAAATTAGTTTTAGCAGGCTATGGAAAAGAAGAAGGTGATACAGGATAGGCTTAAGTCTACCCAAAGTCTCCAAAATCCTAGCAGATGTAAGACGTATAGATTTGGAGTTTGAGGTTGGGGATAAGGTGTTCCGAAAGGTATCTCCCATAAAGAGAGCAATGTGGTTTCATAAAAAGGGGAAACTCAGTCCTCGATTTATTGGTCCTTAAACGATTTAGTGGAGTGTTGGTAATGTATTTTATGAATTGGAGTTTCCTTCTGGTTTGAGCTCCATTCATCTGGTATTTCATGTATCTATGTTGAAGAAGTGCCTTAATGGTCCTTCTTCGGTGGTTCCTTTGGAGGGCTTGGGTATCTTGGATTCTCTATTTATGAAGAGGTCCTGGTTAAAATTTTGGATAGGCAAGTTCATTGGTTATGAACCAAGGACCTGGCCTCAATTATGTTTTTATGGGTGAACTACAAGGTACAAGATGCTACATGGGAAGTGGAGAAGGACATGAAGTCTAAGTATCTACATCTGTTTTCAGCTCCTGGGATTCGTGCGGAAGGTATATATTCTTCAACATGCTTTTTTTTTCAAACTTTGTTAAAGGAAATATTATCATCTTTGCATCTTTGTTTTCTAGCTTGGTTAAAGGTAGGATTGAAATTTGATAATACAAATGAATTGAGCTTGTGGTTACCTTACCTTGTTTGTCATTCGGGGTAAAATGTTCCTAGTAGGGGGGATTGAAACACCCTAGGTTTCTGGACCATAAAAAATTTCCTAGATTTCTAGTTTCTGGACTAGATACGACTAAGGGAAACGACTAGTACACTGGATAAGAGTGGTATGGGTTAGTCGTATGCTGACCAGTGTTGGTTGGTGTGTTGGATTTGGTTTCTAGAATGGTTACAATTTGTTTGGTACGAGTCGTATGGATAGACATGAGTCGTGTGGTTTGGGTCTTTCCTTCACTTAATCTTAGACTTGGTAGACTAACTTGGATATGAGTACCAGTGGCTCACTATGAGTTGTAAGCCAGGGCATGAGTCGTACCATAAATTCATATTATAGGCAATGTTCAATCTTCTTTATATTCTATTGTGCCAAGGGTACGGATCATGGGTACCTGTCGTATGCATGGATACGACATGGTTTGGGGTACGCCGTATCTTTGACAATGTTGGGTCTAAGGGAGATTCTTTGGGTATGAGTGGTGGGTACCACTCGTATTGGATGGTACTATTGGTATGGATAGTCATATGATGGGATTTTGGTGCAATTAAAGTAAGGGAAATCTAGAGGTTAGTTCAAGAGGTTACACTAGACTGATATAGCCCATCAGTGGTTAAGCACGGTTAAGCTACACATACCCAGGTAAATGGTTTTAAATGCATGCTAAACCTGGTTCCCTTTCCCATCAAAGTTATATATGTATATATGTATGGTTTGTATGCATATGGATGGTTTACTTGGTTTTTTTAAAGTGAATTATTTTGTTATTATCCTGAGTTCATGCTAGCATTCACCCACTAACTTATCTTCGGAAAGATTTATCCCCACTCGAAGTAGGAACCGGCCATTCTACTTCTCCTTCTTAGCGATCGGACTTCGTGATCAACTATTGGATTGAAGTGGTGAGATTCCATCTTTCCGGAAGGTTCCTTTTAATGGATGTTATTTCATACTTTGGTTTATTTATGGATATTGGTTTTGGCTATTGTTGGTGTCATGTCCCAACCAAATTTTGGTATTCTTTTGGTTAGAGGATTTGGTGGAACTATGATGGGTTCGTATAGAGTGATCGGTATTGGTGTCAGCTTTAGACTATGCATTGGTATTGGAGCTAATACCATAGGACTAAATTTATCACTGTTCTAGCCTCTTTTATTTTGAGATTATATATAATTATTATGGAACTCATATAGTTATGGTTTGGATTATGGTTTGGTTGGTATTAGTTATCGGTTAGGTATCGAATGGCTGGACTCATTTGGGTGGTTATGAATATGGAGCTATCCTAGAGTCTTGGATTATGTAATAACTCTATCTTATTATATGTTTGGAATTCAACCGATTCAGGATATGAGTAGGAGAGCTGGGTTGGGTAACAGAGGCAATCGCCGATCCTAGTTGGACTTTGGATGCCTATTACAACAAGGCCCTGGTTCGGCATCTGACCACTAAAATTTGTCTTTCTTTTGGGTAAGTATACACATACAGAAGAAATAGAATAAAACCCTTTGACAAACCATCTGTAGCCAGTAAAACCCAAGAAACTCCGGATACTTGCTGGAGAGGTGGGTCGAGGCTAGTTTCTCACTACATCTGTCTTTGGAGGATCAACATAAATGCCATCACTAGAAACTATATGACCAAGGAAAGCTACTGATCTCAACCAAAATTTGCACTTAGTAATCTTGGCGAATAATTGATGATCTCTAAGGCTCCGCAACACAACCCTCAGATGGTTTGCATGATCATTCTCACTAATAGACAAGGATGTCATCAATGAATACTATGACAAACATGTCCAAGTATTTCTTGAACACCCTATTCATTAAGTTCATGAAAGCTGCAGGGGCATTAGTTTATCCAAAATACATAACTAGGAATTTAAAGTGACCATACTAAGTTCTGAAGGTTGTCTTCAAAATGTCTCATTCTCCTACTCTAAGTTGATGATAGCTGGATCGAGAGCTATCTTAGAGAAATAACTTGCACCCTAAAACTAGTCAAATAAGTCATCAATACTGGGGAGAGGATATTTATTCTCGATTGTGACTTTGTTCAACTGACGATAGTCGATGCACATTCTAAGAGAACCATCTTTCTTATGCACGAATAGAACTGGAGAACCCCATAGGGAAATACTAGGCCTAATGAAACCCTTATCTAAGAGATCCTCAAATGTTACTTTAATTTCTTAAGCTTAGTTGGAGCCACTCTTTGCCAGGTGGAATAGAGATGGTTGGGTATTTGGAAGGAGATCTATGAAGTCAATTTCCATTTTGGGATGAACCCCCGAAAGATCTTCGAGAAACACATCTTGAAATTTGTTTACTACATGAACTGACTCAAGACTTGAGGTTTTAGAATTTGAGTCCTTGAATCGAACGAGATGGTAAATACACCCCTTAGATATTATCTTTCATGCCTTAAGATATGAAACAACCTGACCCTTAAGAACTGAAGTACTACCCCCTCCATTCAATAACTAATTCATTAGGAAACAGGAACTACACAATTCTATTTTAGTAATCAACTGAGGCATAGCACGGGTAGAGCCAGTCCATGCCGAGAATGAAATCAAAATCAGTGATCTCAAAATCTACAAGGTAAACTAAAGTAACTTTCTAAGACACTATGATTGGGTAATTTTTGTATACCTTTCTAGCTACAACAGACTTACCCATGGGGTAGACACTGAGAAAGGCTCTACCAATATTTCAAGACTGACACTGAAGTCTTCATCTATATAAAGAGTCATAAAGGAAAGTGAAGCTCTGGGATCTAATGGAAGACTTATAACGTACCCATAAGCACATCAGTACAAATTTTCTAATCATGCTAAGTCTGGAGAGCATATAGTTTATTCTAGTACTTCCCACTAGCGACACTAAAAATGGCACCCAACTGAGTAGGGCGACCTATGGGAGCTGATGAAAAGTTGGACTAACCCTGCTGATGAATTTCCTTACACTTCTAGCTAACCTTCGGGCAATCCCTGATCCTGTGACCTAGTTTGACACATCCAAACACATTATTTCCTGATCTACATTCACCCTGATGATTCTTACCACACTTTCTGTAGAGCAAAATAGTACGACTACTATTTACACTTCTCTGGGACTTAGAGCCTAGCACTCTATCCCAACTTTCCTACCTAAAATTTGGAACTAGTGCACTGGATGAAGATGGAGCTAGGGCTGAAATTTTTGGTGGAACTGAGAATGGTTACTACCTTTCAACCTTGGCTGAGAAAAGTTGAAACTATTTGTTTTGGCCTTCTTATTCTATCTTTCCTTATCTTTGGGATCTTCATCCTTTATCTGCTGAGCATGAACCATCAGTCTATAAAGGTCCAACTCCATAATCAGCATGGCAGTCCTACACTCCTTGACTACATTATCAGATACTCCAGACACAAGCTTACTTATCTTGGACCTAGAGTCAGCCACCATAGTCGGATCATACCTCTCCAACTGAGTGAACTTGATTAAGTTCTCCCTGACACTCATGCTACCCTACTTCAAATTTATAAACTCCTGAACCTTATCTTCCCTTAACTCCAGTAAGAAGAACATGTCTAAGAAAGTTATGGTAAAATCGTCCCACTCTATAGGCCCTACCTCAATACCTCTGTCCTCCTTCCACTACTTGAACTAGGAGTGAGACACTTCCTATAGCTGGTAAAAAGCTAAGTCTACACTCTCACTTGAAGTGACACCCATGATGTCTCACTTTTTGCGCTCTATCCAAAAACTCATGCGGATCATCCTAAGACTTGAATCCATAAAACAAAGGGGGATTTATCTAAGTAAAGTCTGAGATACTATATGCAACCGTATTCATCACTAAATTAGCTGGGTAAATAGCCTGCTAATTGTTATAAGCAGTTATAGAATGGTCCAAGGCTATGAAAGGGGCCCTAAACTCAACTTGAGAAACATGGTCATTTAAGAGATCTTCCTTAACATGTAGTAGTGCAAGCTGATCCCCATTTATTGTTTCTTCTAGGAGGCATTGTCTTTAAATAGAATAAAGGACGAGTTAGAAAAAGGAATCAATAAAGCTCATGACATGAATATTGAACTAAGGGAAACTTTCGTAAAAACATCTCATAGCCTCTTCTCCATAAGTGTGGCACGCTTCAGACCCATTCATAATACTCTACTCACATGGCTTTCATATACCCTAGGACACTTTAAAACCATAGGCTTAAATAAAAATTTTGTCACAACTCGAGGCTACCCCCTAGTCGCAACACGGTTCTTAAGGCCGTAAGTGGCCCCAAGCTAACCTATGATCTGGTACCTACTGTAAGCACTAAATAAAATAATAATGGAATAACCTATTGGGAAGTCAATATGATAAAATGCTTGTACGATATAATACTAAAATACAATTCAATATGTATAGAAACAACTAAATAGACTAAAAAACTAACTTTCTTTCTATCTTAAATCCTCTAAAAATCATAAAAAGTTGATGGGACAAACCCTCAAATAAATTTTACTGATAGAACATAGAGATATACTGAAATAATAGTTATAATATGTTGTTTCCTTGATGGATTGAGAATCATCACTATTTTGATTCGGAAATGCTAAACTATCTAAGGATGGTCGGGGAACTAAGCGTCCGACCCTATGTTACAAGACAACATAGCACAAGAGAAAAGTATGTGGTCAATACTATGAATATACTAGTACGTGAGGTAAATACTAACTAAAATACATATGGAAACTAATTATGGATGCATGAACATGTTAAATTGAGAATGTAATACCAAGTAACTCATGAACTGAATTTAATCGGTAAAACTGACTGACTGAATTACTAAAAATCTGACTACTTGGTTAACCAAACCTGAACTGACATAGACTGAGTACTGACAGAAACTATAGGAGCTATCATGTAACTGACATGGCCTAATTTGACCTAATCGAGGTCTAACAAATAATCCTAATTAGAAGGGTGTTAGTACCTTTCCACGGGTACCAACACAGGTTGTGCGGATCCATTAAACTAGTGTCTCATGCGAATAGGGAGTCACACTCTACCGGCAAGTTCCCCTAATAAAATGTCAATCCTCAACTTATAGAAAGATCTCTCGAAACCTATGTTTGTTATATAGTTCTAGAACTCATTGTTTGCTACTAAAGTCACACTCTCTACTGGTAGGTGAGCCCCATCCCTAGGTTCTCTTGGTACAAAATCCAACTCTGAACTAAACTGATACTATTTCTGACTATGGTCAACTAAACATCATAACTCATAGTGCTCAACATGATCACAACAAACTTAGTATGACAATAAAATCATGAATGAACTAACTCATTACTTGAAAAGTCTAAAATGAAAGTAAGCACATAGGTATCGGGTGTTCATAACCTTCTAATAATAAATGATTGTAAAATTTTATAACTACACTTGAAACAGTGACATAAAATCCCAATTCAAAGGCCCAAAACATAATACGTGTCACCAAACTGATAAAGCCCATGAATTTGAATATATGAATGTATTAAAGTTAGGAGGCTAAAACTTTTACATAGTTTAATTCAAATTTGATAATTGTACATGGGAGCAATTGAATATGATCTGAGTAGTTGAAATTCTAAGCATGAAGTAATCCAATTTTCATGGAAAAAACATATTGACATGGCTTGAATTCAAATTTCAATGATGACCTAGATTAATTTCATAATTTACATGCATAATTTCATCAAAGAAGATTAAAAGTCAATACTTCTACAAAAAGGGGATTTTTGGGACTCAATGGGTGGAAGAAACCCATTGATGAATACCCTATATACCTAAATATTGAAGCCTTGGATAAATTACTTGGTACTGAACTTGAACTTGATGAACCCTAGTTGGTTTTAGGGGGAAATTTCCCCTTCTATACTGAGATGGATGATTTCTAAGTTATGATACGTTAAGATAGTATTTACGCTTGATAACTATAGTTCGGAGGGTGAAACAATATAGTTTTAGGGTTAAAAGAGTGGAAAAAGACCACAACCACCTTAGAAATTATCTAGTAGCCATCCTGATAAGTTTGGCCATGAATTATAAGGTTTGGGTATGAGTCCTAGCTTCATTAGCCATCAAGAACCCATATTTTGACCCCTACTGCCATAACGATAATGACTCTTGACAGCTCATAGAATTTGCTTACGAGTTATCATCGGGACTCATAACCACTGGCAACTTTATTAGTGCCTTAATATTACTTATTCTTTAGGTAGAATTTCTATCTTAGCACTAATAAGGATTATGTAGAACCTTTTAGTGGGATATGACAGCCTAGTATAGTTCAGGGTAAAACTTGCCTTAGAATAGATTTTTGGGATTAGAAGTAGGCCATTTGGCCTACCTTAGTCCAAGATTTCTTTTTGTTCCTTGTAGAATCCATAGGCCTTGAGCAATATATAAATTACATTATTGTGCCAAGGAGGTTTTAGACATATGTTTTATTCTAAAATTGTGGTTGGGAGATGATATGACTAGTTTAAGTTTGGCAACTTATGATATTAAGATCAGTTCAATTCTAGCATGATTAGTGATATTACTTCTAGTTAAAGTACAGTATTATGATGTTAGTTTCAGTTCTAGTCTTATATATGAAATATGAGTTTTGGTTCTAGTCTTACATATGAGATATGAGTTTTGATTATAGTCTAATTTATGAAATATTAGTTCTGGTTTAAGTTTGGCTTATGAGCTATGAGTTCTGGCTCAAGTCTAACGTATGAGATACTAGTTTTGATTCAAGTTTGGTAGTGAGTGGTTTTTTGTGATAGTTGTAGAACCAGTTAGAGTTTGATGTTTATGGTATGGAAAGATCTATAGTTACAATTTCAAGATATGGGCAGTTGGTGTAATTACTATTATTACTTCTTCTTGATTGCATCTATAAGGCTCATGGAGGTCCGTAGGCCCATATTGATTTATTTACTCTTTTGTGTCTTCTAGTATTATGGGGGCACAACTATGTTAGAATTAGTTGGATGCTTATTATTATTATTATTATTATTATTATTATTATTATTATTATTATTTCAAGACAATTACCTTAGTCATGCCTTGCATATCCCTAGTTGTGTGGTAGGGATCCATTAACCGCAAGCTAATATGAAGTATTTATCATATTTTGACTAGGAGGCTTATATCGAGGGCTTATGAGTCTTATCTTTCTTACATTTGTGACGTTAATGTAGAGAGTCCATTACTTGACGCCATTCCTATAGTCCTTGTTTTACTGATGTTTTTTCTATCGATCTACCTAGTCTTCCACCTAAGTGTTACATTAAGTTTATTATTGATCTTGAGTCGGGCACCCAACCTATTTCTTTAACACCCTACTATGTGGTTTCTATCAAGCTTAAAGAGCTAAATTCTCAATGTCAAGATGAAACATCCTGAATTTTTGGCCCTTGAAAATTTCTTGAGCTTTGAGCTGACTACCCTGGATACGACTCTACCATATGAGTTGTAGGGTGTCCTAACTAGTTGTAACTAAACCATTAAGTTTATGACTTGATTCTTCTCTAAGTATAAGTGGCTCAATAAGAGCCACAAGGAGATGTTACGAGTCATAAGGTGTAATCATAGGGTGTCCATTGTAAGTCTTAATTTATGTTCTGTGTTGACTATGATTGGACCCTACGAGTCTTAGTGTCTCATTATGGGTTGGTTTGTTGAGTCGTAAGGATAATAGGTAGGTTTCCTTTGTGTTACTACCTTGGTTACGAATTGTGGTGATGAGTCGTAAGTTGTGGCTATGATTCAAGGGCTAACTCGTAACCAAAGGCGACCATTTTCAGCTTTTAAGTTGAGGGCATTTTTGACATTTCCCCTCTTACCCATCTTGAAACCCACATCTTATAACCTCTATAAGATGTCATTATATCTCAGAAAAAATCTAAGAAACGTCTTAAATACTCCTAAATTCTCAAGGTCAAGAGCACTTAGGGTTTTCAAGAGGTTGATGAATCATGGATCTCAAGTGTGGTTTCCCTCCGTACATCTTACTATTATAGGCATGTTACTCTTCCCTTATTGTAAATTTGTAAAAACCATATGTTTTAAAGTATTATGTCATGTGATGTTATGTTGGTCATGAAACAAAGGTTGGGGGTTTTGAATATTTATGCAATAAATAATTTTTCTCATAATTTACAAATGATTTTCATCCTTTAATTATGGTTTTGAACTTTTAGGTGCATGGATATGGTGAATGAACTAAGGAATTGTGATTTTCCTAAACTTGTGACTTTTGAAGTGTTCATGACCCCAACCCCATAAGGTAAAATTGGTTTTGATTTTGAGAACTGTGGGAATTTGTAATATTGAACTAGTCTTGAACTATTGTATGATACAAAGAGGTATTTAAAATACAAGGATATGATTTAAGAACAAAAATGAGTCGATGACCCCCCTCTATGTATTAATGAACAAAGAGAGTTGTTTTCTCTATGTTAATAGAAATTATTTTTGCATGTTATTATTACCTTGCAAGTGTAGTTGGTATGACGATACCAATAATGCATGCCTTAATATAGAATGTGGTTAAATGAATGGGAATATGTGAACTTATTTTAATTGTCTTTAATAAGGGTCTAGTAACTGAGTTGTGAAAGTAGAGGTCCGAGTGACCAATACCGAAAACTATATTTGCCAATGTAGGGGTCAAAGTGACCAGGGAGGTTTCAGTCCCCCCTATTAAAATTTCATGATAGAGGTTTGAATCCATTGTAAATCATTATATGATTGGGTGCTTAAGTCACCTTGGTATATGTTGGGAGGTTCAAATCCCCCGTGTATATAAATATGAGATTATTCTCTAGTTTGTGCGGCTACACGCACTAGGGCTCGAATAGGGGGTCAAAGTTGGGACCCATATTATCCCATAGGTACTATTACATGATGGTTGAGCTACATAATCCAGGTAAAAGTTTTGAAATACATGTTAAGCCTTATTCCCTATCCCATCATGTGATATATATATATATATGTTTATGTATTTAATTATGTAGACTTGTTTCCTATGATTTTAGTCTGTTGATCATGTCATTATGTTATCCTTATCCCTGACTTACATTCTAGAGTTTACCCCTCTAATTATCGTCGGATGTTGTATCCCCATGCAATAAAGGAATTGGTTATACTTCTACTCCTTCTACTTAGTGAATTGGATTCGGGATCATCTAGCGATTCAGATTGTAATGGTGAGCTTCCATACTTTGGAAAACCCTATTTTATTATTATGGTTTCCTTTATATTTTGACTATTCTTTTGGATTTGGTTTTTAGCTATTGTCGGGGTCATATACTGACACTTTATTAATATTCTATTTTGGATTATTGTTTAGAGGGCTTTGTTTTGACTACTATGGCTATTCGATGGTGTTGGTTGGTCGTTTGGTCGATCATCGATGGTCATTTATGGACATGCATTTAGAACTTTCTTAGACTATTGTATGCTATCTTGTTATATGCTTGAAATTCAATCAACTATAGGGTATGGTGTGTTTGGTTTGGTTAGGTGCAGGGGGTGATCTCCGATCTACATAGTTCTTGAGAAACCCATCACGGCCAGGCCCTGGTTTGGGTCATGACATAAGATCTCCTAGGTGAAGTTTTCATTAGGTCTAGTGTATCATCTTGGGGTGCTCCTGTCTTGTTCGTGAAGAAAAAAGATAGTTCCTGGAGAATGTATATTGATTACAAAAAGCTTAATACGGTAACGGTGAAGAAGTGATATCTTATGTCTCATATTGATGACTTGTTTGACTAGCCTCAAGGAGCAGTAATATTCCCTAAGATTTACTTGAGGTTCGATTACCATCAGTTGAGGATTTATGATGATGAAATCCCAAAGCAGCCTTCAAAACTCATTATGGCCATTATAAGGTCCTGGTGATGTCTATTAGGTTAACTGATTCCCCAGCTATGTTCTTAGATTTAAGGAACTATATGTTCAAACCTTATTTGGACTCCTTCATGATTATGTTCATTAATGATATTCTTATGTATTCAGGAGTAGGGAGGAGCATATGCAGCATTTGAGGAATGTGCTCCTAACTTTGAAAGATCATAGGCTTTTTGCCAAATTCTCAAAGTGTGAGTTCTGGCTCAAGTTAGTGACATTCCTAAGACATGTGGTTCATAAGGATGGGATTATAGTGGACCCAGTGAAGATTGAGGCTATTCGCAGTTGTACTAGGCCTTTATCTTTATTTGAGGTTCATTGCTTCATTGGTTTGGTTGGTTACTACATATGGTTCATTGATGAGTTTGCTACTATAGTAGCAACAATGATCAAATTGACCCAAAAAGACATTCCGTTCCAGTGGTTCGAGTAGTGTGAGTTGATAATTTAGAAGCACAAGGGTTTTCTTACTTGAGCTTCTACATTGGCTTTTTTGATTAAGGGTAAGGGATTCATCATATATTGTAATTCCTTTAATGTTAGTTTGGGTTGTGCATTGATCCAGCAAGGTCGAATTATTTTTTATTAAGGCAGTTGCAGGTTCACGACCGCAACTACCCCACTCCAAATTTGGCATTGGCTATGGTAGTTTTTGTGCTTAATATTTGAAGGAATTATTTATATGGCGAGCAATGTGAGATCTTCTCCAATCATCATAGCCTTTAGCATATTATGACCTAGAGAGAGCTTAATTCTAAGCAGGGTAAATGGATGGAGTTACTACAGAATTATGAAATTTGTATTCTCTATCATCCAGGCAAGGCAAACATAGAAGCAGACGCCTTGAGCTGAAAGGCGGTGGGTATGGTAGTTTGGCTTCTATTTTGGTTTTTGAAAGGTCGTTTGTGTAGGACATTTAGTCCTTGGCCAACTCGATAGTGCAACTTGACATATCAAATCTCAGAAGAATCCTTGCTAGCATTAAGGTAAGATCTACCTTATTTGAGTAGATTTAGAATTGCCAATTTGAGGATAGGGGACTCTATGTCATTCATAATCAGGTCTTGAGTGTTGAGTCTAGGAGGACTATGATAAATTCTAATGGTATTTTGAGGTATGGTGGTCGTATTTATATTTTGAATTTTGGTGAATTGATTCAATTGATATTGTGTAAGGCTCACAGCTCCAGATACTTTATTTACCCTAGGACAGATAAGATGTAATTGGATTTGAGGTAGCACTATTGGTGGAGCAGAACGAAGAAGATGTGGTGGACTTTGTAGCACGTTACCTATGTTGTTAGTAAGTGAAGGCAGAGCATCAGAGGCATGTTTTCTTGATTTGGAGTTTTCCCATTCTTGTGTGGAAGTGGGAGCCAACCACCATGGATTTTGTTAGTGATATGTCTCGCACCTCCTGTGGTTCCGATGGTATTTAGGTTAATGTAGACCGGTTGACCAAATCAACACTTTCATTCCCATTCATATATCCTTTAGTGTTGTGAGGTTAACCTGTATCTATATTTGTGATACAGGTTGCCTGTATGGGGTGCCCATATCCATCATTTCAAATTGGAGCTTGGTATTTCCTTCTAGCTTCTGGATAGCTTTTCAGGATGATTTGGGTACTCACGTAGATCTTAGCACTGCTTTTCACCCTTAAATCATTGGGTAGTCAGAGTGGACTATTTAGATTCTCGAATATATGCTCTAACCATGTGTTACAGATTTTGGAGATCAGTGGTAGTAGCACTTAGTATTGATGGAGTTTGCTTGTAATAAGAGCTACCATTTGAGTATTAAGATCCACCTTTCCAGGCACTATACAGTAGTCATTGTCGATCCTAAAGGATGGTTCAAGGCCTCCGAATTAGACCCCATGGTATTGAATTGGTTGGAGAGTCATTTGATAGAGTCAGGGTGATTCAGATAGGTCGAGGGCAGGTAATAGTAGGCAGAAAGATTATGTAGATTATAGACTTTGTGCCTTGAGGTTTGGAGTTGGGTATCATATATTTCTTCAAGTATCGCTAATGAATGGCAAGATAAGTTTTGGGAGGAAGGCAAGCTCTATCCAGATATATTGGACCTCTTAAGATCCTTCACATAGTTTTTGATGTGGCTTATGAGTTATACTTCTCCTCAAATTTTTCTGTTGTTCTTCTAGTTTTCCATGTTTCTATGTTGCGGCATTATATCTCGGATTAGTCATATGTGCTTCAATTTTACTTAGTTTAATTAGATGAGGGATTGACCTTTGTGAAGGAGCTAGTGTTCATATTGGCCAGGGTTGTTAGTGTTTGCTCTCTAGGGAGATTTGGATATTTAAGTTCAGTGGCCACACCATCTAGTAGAGGAGGCTACTTAGGAGATTGAGAGAGAGATACAGGCCTAGTATCCTCACCTATTCCAGCCTTTAGGTATATCCTAACCCTTTTACTTTTGTGGATAAAAGTTATTTTAGTAGTCGATATTGTATGACCCTTTTGGTCATTTTATATGTTTCTACATACTTTAGCTATTTAGTTCTTTCTTATAGCTTCCCTAAGCTATTTGTGACTTACTGGAGATGACAATTCAGTTATCGGGTGGTTTGACTAGTTCACAGATCCAATTCCTTAATTTGAAGTCTTCATAGGTAAGGATTGTCTATTAGGCATTAAATTTAGTTTAACAACCTTGTATTCTAATTCTAACAGTTCCATCAGCACCAAAATATCAATTTTGGGTTAGTTGGACCTTTGCTTTGGGTCCCAATGCCTCTAAACTCATTTCGGGTTATTGGTTAGAATTTGGTAAAAGTGGCCCTTGGGTGTGGGGCCTGCATTTTATTGAAATGACCTTGGATGGGAACTTTGATGGCTCAATTTGGAATAAAAAATTTGATAGGATAGCTAGTGCATTTTTGTTCATGAGATTATAAATAAATCCCAAGGGTTGGTGGAGAATTGGAATTTCTCCAAGTTTCAGCTGATGCATCCTCTAAAGTGGACCTTTACTTAAGTGAAGGACTCTTAAGCAGCGAGCCGGTCGCTTTAGTAACCAAGGCTTGCTCATCCAGGTTGCTTAAGCAGAAGCCAAATCGCTAAAGCATAGGCCGCTTAAGCAACAACCTGTCCACTTTAATGGAAGGCCAGGCCCAGCAAGGAACTGCTTTAGCAGTGATCGCTTAAGTGGTTAAGTGGTCGCCTAAGTGGCATCTGGGAGGATATTAAATTCCTATCCTTCTTTATTTTTCTCTATTTTCTATCATGTCTCAAGATCCAAAACCCCTAAAGAGCGTGGAGGGTTGGGAGACTAATCATTAGGATATCATAAGGTATTGGTAAGCTCGGAATAACCATTTCTTCATCAAAATCCTTGTTAGTTTCCATTTAATTCATGGTTTAATTACCTAAAATTGTTCATAAATCCCTAGTTCATGGTAAGTTGATTCTAGTATTGTTTGAGCTTGGAATTTATCCATTCTTAAGGGTATGTGATCCTTGAGCATAGAGGGATATGTTGATGGTTTCAAGTGTGATCACACAAGCGGTACCTATATGGGATTTTGACTTGATTTTGGACCCAAAGAAGAAATATTCAATATAATTACCATTGTTCTCGTATAAATGCATAGATTATTTTGATAGTATCGCATCATGTGGAAGCTTCTTAGAAGGGAAAATCATTGATTTAGCAGACTTTATCAGGCTTTATTCGATGCCTAGGATGGCTAGGCTTACCCTTCTCTTAGATTGGACTTAATTGTAGTAGAATATGATATTATGCTAATTTTGGGTTGGGAATTAGGTCTTGGAGGCATATTTAGTGTGATTTGGATTATTTAACTGGTTAAGAGGTCTTAATTAGGCGTAATTGCCTTATACTAATTCTTTAGGTAGAATTTCTATTTTAGGACTCAATGAGGCTTATTATTACCTTGTAGTAGGATTTGACACCCTAGTCTAATTTGGGGTAAAACTTTCCTTAGAATAGATTTTTAGGGTTAGAAGTAGGCCCCTTTATCCCACCTTAGGATAAGATTTCCTTAAGTTCCTTATAGACACCACAGGCCTTAAACATTATTTCAATTACATCTTTTTGCTAAGGAAGGTTTAGACGTATAGTGGTTTATTCTAGAATTATAGTTGGGAGATAATAAGACTGGTTTAAGTTTAACGACTTACAATATTAAGAATGGCTAGATATTAGGCATTATTAATGATATTACTTCCTGTTCAAGTATGATATTCATGATATTGATTCTGGTTCATGTCCGACAAATGAGATATGAGTTTCGGTTCAAGTTTTGTATATGACATATGACTTTCGATTCAATTCTGGAATATAGGATATATGTAGTGACACTTTAAGTCATTTTCTTGATTTAGATGCATTTTTGGTATTTCAATCCATCTAGCAGTGGCTATAGGGTATTTATGACTTGCGAGAATTATCAGTTTGATTTTCAAATAGTTTGTTTGGATTTTAGGCTCATTTCTCTATTTTGAAGCTTTTGTTATTTAGGATTTAGTCTTGGGACAAAACTCCTAGTCGATGACCTAGGATGAGGATTTTGATAGAGCCATAAGCTCTGGAATATTGATTTTAGGCTAGGGAGAACCTTGGTTAGGTCCTAGGGCTTCTACACACATTTTGGGTTATTAGGTGGATTGTGAAAAATAGAACGATATGTGTAGGTCCTATACTTGGTCTAAATGAACTCAGGTGAATGTTTTGATGTTTCCATTGGGTCCAGAACATCAAAATTATTATGGTATCATAATTTGTTTGTATGTATATATCTCCTAAAAAATCTCGAGCACCCGATCGAAGTTCATTCAAAATATAGCAAAATTCGTGTATTGGGATATTGATGCGACCACTTAAGAAATCATAAGACTGCTTAAGCAATCATTATATAGCAATGTGGTTATACTTAAGTGACATTGACCACTAGATCAATGGCCTCTTAAGCAATGATTATGTCTGCTTAAGCGAGCATCGTTTAAGTGGTCGGTGAGTCACTTAAGCGATATCCACCAGGCATGCAAGAACGCTTAAGTGATGCATGAGTGTCTAAGCGATACAATGACCGCTTAAGCAGCCCTGGTGACTTTCAATTCCTTTTTCCCCACCAAATTTTCTACTATTTCGTCTACCATTTTTACACCAAGTTGAGAGCTAAAATATAGAAAAAGTGGGAAATCATCAATATAAGTTAAGGTAAGATAACCTAACTCTTATTGGTTATTTCCCATTAATTTTCCCTTCAATTTTCATCCTAATTCATGGTAAAATTCATAGAATTTAGGTCTTAAATTCCCAAATTTTGAGGGTTGATTTAAGACCCAATTTGTTCTTCATTCATGCTCAACTTTTGGGCACACATTCCTTGTCCTTTGAGGGACCTCTTGATGGTTTAATTTTAGATTTCATTTGCTACACTCGTGGGGCTATTCTTGACCTACATTTGACCCGAACCTTATCATAGCAATACGTGTATGCATCTATCTATAGTAGTTATGGTACTATCATATATCTGTTCCTTATTTTATTTATTCAAGTTTTATATCCTCATTGGCCTTGAATACATATATTTACATCTTTCTTTTGTTCTTTATGCGTGTAATGGACAATGATGTATGGTATAGTGCTTAGGTTCTTAATTATGGCTAGAATAGGATAGTTTATCCTTATTACCTCCCTAGCTTTAATATGTTAGTGTCTTGGATATTTGGGTGTATTTTACATTCTTGCTTCCATGTTATTTATATTTCCATTATATTAGGAGATCTGTCGATAGTTTCCTACTAAGTACCATATGTTTGGTATTCATATTACACTTTTATAGCCTATAGATCATAGTACAAGTTCTTATAATTGTTATGTGCATCGTGTATAAAATCTATGGTTCAGAAACAAAAGGTAAGATCCTGGAGTTTGTTGTATTGCTATTGTCCCTCTTATGTATAATACTAGTATTTGTGTTGTGTTTAAACATGGGTTGTATCAGTATTTTTTTAAGTATTTTATTTTGTAAATCTTATTATATTAGAAGCTCCTATACTGATTCCACCAGGTTTTTGGACTATTTTTTGTATTTTAGTCTCTTACTATATTTATTCCACATTCTTTCCTCCTTTCTTTTGGCAATCCATTACTAGTAGTTTTGGACTATGGGTTGACTTACCTACTGGTGGGTTATAGTGGGTGCCATCATGACTTGAGAAATCAGGTCGTGAAAAATGGTATTAGAGCCTAGAATTATTGATGTGATGGTACAAAAGCTAAGTGTCCAGTATAGTTCTATGGATTAGGGCGAAGATATCCATAACCCATCTTCGGGAGGCTATAGTGCATTCTTAGGAATTTTCATTCTTGACTCCTTGTTGTGTGTCTTTATTTCTATGGGCCTCAAGTTTGTTCCTTGACTCTATTATGTCCCACATAGATGATGCAAGGTTGTTGATAGATACAGACAGGATTTTAGCACATGTTCTTAGAGCTTCAGAATAGTGTCAAACCAGGGAGTTAGCAATAGATGTCAAAGATCTTCAGTATCAGTCAAAGGATTTTGGGTAATCTCGGGCTCTAGTAGAGTTTTGATCATTTCATTCTTTCTAGATTCAGCATTGATGATCCTGAGTTTTTTGTGGATACCTCACAGCTAGAGTTGACATTCAGTTCTTTGAGTAGTTCTTAGGGTAGAGTTAGGTTTGTTAGTGTTTAGTAGGGTTCTTTTTCAATTTCTGAATATGAGATTAAGATTTTTGAATGGGCTAGGCATATTCTTATGCTATATCATTTAGAGCATGATATGGCGTGTTGATTTATTAGAGGATTTGTATTTGTACTTTGTTTGGTATCGAAGCATTTGATAGAACTTGGGATTTTTTTTCCATTAGTTGTTAATCATATAGGGCCACAGAGAGAGCATGTATTTATTCTTATAAAGGTGGCGGTAAGAGGCCATGTCATTAGTAAAGTGCTATTGGTATTCCATCTAGGAGGTCAACTTTACTTGTAGCTTATCGATTCTATGCAGATAGCGTCTCAAACTAAGAGTGGCTCTCATATTATTCATGGTGATCATTGTAGGAAGAGTTTTTAGTTATAGGTCTTTAGGCCATGGCATCCAATCTAGATAAGGAGGGGTTGTATTTCAAACTATTCTAAGAGCTTATTTTGGTTGTAGTAAGATGGGACGCTAGTCTAGAGAGTGCCAAAAATATGAGTTGGTTGTTCAGATAGAGTTAGCATATATACCTTGCCAGCCTAGAGTTTCTGAGATGTGTTATGATTGCGAAGAGGATGGTAATTTTAGTAATGAGTACCCTTGGTGTTAGTTGGTTAGCTAGTTGGGCTCAGCTCTTGTTTCTTACCAAGTTAGGAATTCAATAGTTTTTTATGATAGTAGAAAAATTAGTCACTAGTCTAGAAAGTGTCCCCGACGTGGGATTATTAGTTATTCGACTCATTTAAGTCAGTCTTATAGTGTTGTGGCACTGTCTATTGGAGGAAGTGCTCTTAGCTCCTCAGTTGATGATTTAGATGCTTAGTTTGAGTTTTGACCCATTCAGATTTATTCTCCTTCGAACCCATTAGGCATGTGACTTTAGATTTCACTATGATAGGTGCATTTTTATTTTCTGTTTTTACCTTTGCATTTATGTGTATTGGGATTCTCATACACATTGATGATCGTTTATTGTGTTAGGCTTATATTTCTTATTGTGTGCCTTGATATAGAGTTTGTAATTTTATGGCTACCTTTATAGATTATTTCCTTTAGTATTGAATGAAGTGGATCAGTGTTGATATTTTCCTTGAGGGTATGATATTTTGGTCTGAGTTCTATTTACCTTGGCATATTGTCCTTCTTGTGGCCCTAGATTGGTACTTGCTATTGATTTTTATTTTTGGTACAACTTATTCCTTATTTTGATGCTTATATTATTGTTGTTATTATTTTTATTATTTGATGTTTATTGATCCTTTCTTTGTAGATGATTAGACTTGTAGTATCCAGTTAGAATTTTCCTTCTTTGTTGATCTTATTCATTGGCTTGGGAATCTTGATTGGTTTGATTATTTCTCTCTTATAGTGAGGTAAGGTTAGTCATTTTCTCCTTTGATAGGGTATGTTAGATTAGTTTTTGAGTGGGTTATAGCAGTAAAGGTATGTTGGTCTTTTGTGGTTCTACTATTGTTCAAGAGTTGCCAATTGGCTATAGATATTGTTTTTGGGTTTGAGATTCTTGGACTTACCTCCTAGGTTGCAGAGGTTTTAGCATTGTATATCTCTCCCTATGTAAATCATTTTTGGTTTGGGGTCCATTCTTCTTATATGGTTAGTTCATAGCCCAATAGTTGTTTTGATGTTAATGTCGAGAAGTCCTGGATTTATTTTTCAAGTTTTTTGGGTTTGTTTCCTGTTGATGGTTTGATCTTTGTATATATATGGTGTTGGACACTCCATCCTTGCTGTGATGTAGTTCATACTCTAATGGAGTTAGAGAGTTAGAGATAGGTGATCTTTTCTGTGATTATTATCAAAGTTGGTGAATTAAGTATTAATTGTCTAGATGGAGTATTAGATTGGTTAGTTTCTAGCTAAAGTTATATATCTCTAAGTTGCTAGAGTTTTGGTTATCTTTAGTGTGGTTTGCAGCATCGGTGAGTTCATGAGTATGCTTTGGTGGTTCGTTCCCTCTAGTAGATATGGAGTTGGTTATCTATGTTTTCAGGCGGTAATTTATCCTCCATTGTGATTTTGTCCTTCAACTACATTTTGAATTCATCTCTAATATTATTCAGTAAGGATATGTCTGATTTGGATAGTAAGGTCAGTTTTGGTATTTGAACTTAGTTTTGACTTGTTGGCTTAGTTTCAAACTTGACGCCTTGGGATGGCTATTTAGATGTTATGAAAGATTTGGAGTGTGGATTCTTGTCCATCTTCAGGTTAGGTTTAGGTAGTTCAAATCAAGTGATTTAGCCATGGTGTCAAGATTTTAGCTTGGAGTTATGGAGCTTGGTTGCAGCCTTTGTTTTAGATTTGTCTTAGTTAGGGTTTTATCTATAGGCTAGCTAGGCCTACTCCTTGTCTACCTATTCGGTCTTCTTCAGTTCATATGGATTTTCATTTATAGGAGTTTAGATCACATTCTATTCACACGGTATCTGTTCTTTCATCTTTGACCTTGATTTTTAGTTTTTACTGGAATTTTTTGATGATCTACTCAGCAGTAGTTGTATGTATGGGTTAGATTCAGCATGGCTTATTCCTCAAATGGTGGAATATTCTTGAGTGGATCATTCTTGACCTAAAATTTGACCCAACCCTTATTATAGCAATATGTATATGTATCTATATATAGTAGTTATGGTATTACCATATTTCCCTCCCTTATTTCATTATTCATGTTGTATATCTATTTCTTGGCCTTGTATACATATATATACATCCTTCTTATATTCTTTATTAGTATAATGGGCAGTGGATAAACGGTATAGTGCTTAGGTTCTTAAGTAGAGAAAGAATAGGATGATTTATCCTTATTGCCTCCTTAGCTTTATTATGATAGTTTCTTAGATATTTGGATGTAGTTTACAATCCTACTTACATATTATTCATATTTTCATTATATTTCAATCTAGTCAGCAGTTGGTGACTGAGTACCACATGTTTGGTACTCATACTACACTTCAGCATTATGCAGATCATAGTACAGGTTCTCACCGTTGTTGTGTTCATCATATGAAGAAGCTTTGGTTCAGATACAGAGGGTGAGCTCTTAGCATTCGGAGTATTACTATTCTCTCTTTTATGTACTTGACTAGTATCTGTGTTGTATTTAGAGATGAGTTGTATCAGTATATTCTTTTAGTACTTCATTTTGTAAATCTTAAATCTTATTATATTAGAAGCTCTTGTACTGACTCCTCCAAGTATTTGGACTTTTTTATATAGTTCTATATTTTACTATATTTATTCTGTATTTTTCCCTCTTTTCTCTTGGTAGTCCGTTACTAGTAGATTTAGACTACGGGTTTGCTTACCTATTGGTGGGTTATAGTAGGTGCCATTATGACCTGAGAAATCGGTCATGACAAATGAATTTTGTTTTAAGTTCAGCATAGGAGATATGAGTTTTGGTTCAAGTCTGTCATATGAGATACTAATTCTGGTTCAATTACGATAGTGAGAGGTTGTTTATAAAAGTTATGGAATCGGTCTGAGTCTAGTTTTTATGGTATGGAAAGATCTATGATTATGATTATGAGATATTGGAAGTTGTTATAATTACCATTATAAGTTCTTTTTATTGCATCCACCAAGTTTATGGGGGCCGCATTAGGTTATTTACTTGTATGTGTCTCTGGGATTATGGGGGTCTAGCTATGTTAGAATTAGTTGCATGCTTATTATTATTGTTGTTATTATTTTGGTTGTTTACTTTCAGTATTTGGATTATTATTCCAGGTTTACTCTTTTCCTTTGACTTAGATTACTATTCTTGCATTATATTATACTTATATTATAATTTAGCTCAGTCGACCAATGATGCCTACTAAATACTCATGGCCTTAGTGCTCATACTTCACTTCTATGCCTTTTGGTATAGGGATATGAGTACTAGCTTCTGCCGTTTACGCTCTAATTGTGTTGGTTAGAGTTCAAAGGCATAGTGAACTCTTGGAGTCAGAGTTGACCTTTTCTCCATCTTTTGCTTTTGGATAGTATTTCTATTTTTGAGACTGTTGTATATTGACTTTGATAGTACTCATATTCTTTTGGATTAGAGGCTCTTATACGACCTTACTAGGTCGTGGGATGATATTCCTTCTCTTTTATTTCTCTTCCATTTTGTTATGGCTCTAATGATTAATTGCTTGTAATTCATTTACTTGTACATTTTTGGCATTTATGCCACTTTCCACCTATTAGTCCATTATTTATTATTTCGAGAAATGGTTTGGCTTATCTACTGGTTGGGTAAAGTAGGTGCCATCATGACTTAGGAAATTGGGTTGTGAGAGTCACTTTGATTCAGAGAGTTCAATTGACTTTCGTGTTGATCCCAACAATTAATTGATTATATCCAAGTCTGTGTACCAATATAAGGTATTGCCTTTCAAAGAACGAACAAACCACTTGATAAGAAGAATGTCATGTATACAATCACTACTAAGAGTCTCAACAAAATATGTGATGTGTTGCCTTAGATTTCCCTTCCCAACAAGTTATTGTCACGATCCGAGACTACCTCCTAGCCATAACACGGTGCTTGGAACCACAAGTGATCCCAAGCTAACCCATGAACTTGCATACTTATTGAGAAATTGATTTCATATGTATAACAAAACTTAATTTGCTGATCGAAAGCGTAATCATGAAAAGTTTGAATAAAGTTAATGCTGATACAATTTACATTATGATAAAACTGAAGAAAGAAAATCTATTTACATAACTGACTCTGAGTGACATCTATGAAGCCTCTACTATACTGACTATAGATAGTTGGGACACGCCTCCAACTACCACTAATAAATACATATGGAAAATCAAAAAAATTTAGTACATGATCTACAACTGCTGGAGTTCTCGAAATAGGAGAACTTATCATATGCTAGCTGAAAGCTACAACCTGTCTGACCCTGGTGTAAGAGATACATATTATACCTACATTATGAAGGATGTAGCCACAAACGCATATATGTGGTCAGTACATTGGAATGTACTGATTATATGGAGACATGCACTAAATCATGGAAATATTTCAAACATTTTGTAAAACTGAGGATATAAGTTATTTGCTGAAATATACATTTGAAACATGACTATACGTGAAAACTGTAAATCATAGAGAATTTATAAATCTTGAGTTGAAAACAATTCTGTAAGCTAGAGGCAGTAGAAACATAAATATTGTAAGCAATTTTTCTTATAATGTTGAATATGCTGTAAAAGTTGTACTGGGGATAACATATGAATAATGGGTCTGAAACTATGTGGTGGAAACTAACTTAACTCAAGGGTCTGAATATACAAATATATCGAGCATGAACACTTAAACATACAAAACCAACATAACATGTACTAAGTAGATCTATTTAACTGAATGACTGATGTTTGTGTGACCGAACAACTAAAATTTAAGTAAAGGGATAACTACCATCGGTATGCTGAGCAGCGGATATATAAATACTGATGGTGTAAAACTAAACTATACTTAGTCTGAATAACTAGACTGAAACTGTGGGGTCTGGTCATATGAGTTAAGGACTAACTAAATAACATGAGATACCTGAGCATGAATGCATTAAAACTGTAATATCTGAGAATGCAAGACCAAGCATAAATCTGTAAACTGAAATGAGTCTGAAATCTAAAAGACCGTAAACTGTATAACTAAAATTCTGTACACTTGGTCAAGCAAAACTGAACTAAAACTATAATTAATGTTGTACTAAGACTATGGGAGGCATCATCTAACTGACATGCCCCAATTTAAAGTAATTGGGGTCCAACCTGTAACCCCGGTTAAAAAGGTGTCAGTTCCGTGTCATGGTTACTAACATTAGTTGTGTGGAACCACTAAACTGGTGACCCGAAGGACTAATGAGTCACCCTCAACTGGCAGGTAAACATCTCTAACCTATGCTGGATATATAGTTCTGGAACTTGGGGATTACTACTAAGGGTCACACCCTCTAGTATCAGGTGAGCCCTCATCCCTAAGGTTGCTCCATGCTAAATCCTACTCCCAACTGAACTGACACTGATACTGGGATAGATTGAACTAGACTGAACATTATTACATAACTAATAGTGCTCATCATGATTATAAATGTGTAAGTACACTGATAAGAGTCATGGATTAACTGTCTGAGTACTTGAAAAGCTAAATTTATGTAAATCACATAGGTATTAGGTGTTCATAACCCACCAGCACTAAATGAAATAAACAGTAATTCCATATATAAGCTTTAAAACCATAGTAGGAGATCGTTGTTTAAAACCCAACACTTAGGCATTCATCAAACACATGAGAGTCATGCAATTAAGCATGGGAATGGGTAAAGAATGTGAGAATAGCATGATTACAAGACTAAAATCATAACTTAGGGATTTAATGTGAAGATTATAACATTTAAAACATGTAATGGATCATCCTACTTGGAAAGCACATATAAACATAACATGTAATTGAATTCACAATAGATTCATGGATATATTTCAAGTTAAACATGAGAAACTCATAATTTAAAACCAAAAAGAGATTCTTGGACTCCATGGGTAAAAGGAACCCATAGATAAACATCACACATACCTCACTAGATGATTTTATAAATATTCTTGGGAATTTCTTGTGGTTTGAAGATTGAATTCTGTGACTCCTTGAGAATGGATTAGGGTTTGTTCTTGAGGTAGAAGATGGTTTTCTTGAGAGATTGTATGAATAAAGGGAAAATAATGCTCCTTGGGGACCTAAATTTGGTGTTATGGATAAGTTTGGCCAAGGTAAATTGACCCAAATGCCCTTAAATAATGAGGAATAAAATCTAGACAAAAAGGAAGGGGGCATCGCAGGCTCCATTCGGGTAAGCTAAGCCCTGTGCCATGGGCTCCAGTCCGGCGAGCTAAGTCCTGCACCGCGAGCTCTGATCTGGCGAGCTAAGACCCACTCCACGGATCTATCCTAGTTCCCACACTATTTCACTTCTCCAAACACACCCCTACGCTCATCTAAAAATTTTGAAACTCACCTAATACACACCTTGAACAACCTTGATCATGGATCAACTTAAAAAGTAATGTTCTGAGGTTGAAAAGGTCAAAAATAAAATCATCAAAGTTTAGAGGCGTTGGAAATGACTATATCCCAACACTTAGTGAAAATTTCAAGCCTTAATCCCCTTAAGCATGAAACTAAGATATGAATCGAGCTAAGATTAGTACAGGGTGTTACAATATCTCCCCCTTGGGAACATTCATCCTATAATGATACTGGTTAGACTAAGAGTACTAAACTAAGGAAACTAAGATCATATATTGAACATACATGACTTGGAACATGACTTCATAATTGAGTCTGAGCATGATACCTGAACTGAACCAATTTCATGAATACATGTAATGACATAAGAATGGTTATAAGGCTAATATAGAAATGAGAGATTTAACTTTTGAGTAACCATTACCTCAGGGTAGATCTAGTTTTGTGAAGAAAAAGTGAGAGGTTTACGACATGAAAACTCAAGGTGTTATAATATCTCCCCCTTGGGATCTTTCATCCCCTTAAAGATATTGACTTGGCTAAAATACTAAGGAAAGACTGACCTGATGTACAGACACTTATGAACTGAGTCATAACTAAATATCTAGAATCTGAAACTGATGCATGATGTATAAATTGATCCGAATCCTTAATTTGCATCGATGTGAATATTTTACCTCATGGAATGGCCATATTCATGAAACTTCGGATATTAAGACTAGATCAAAAAATGGAAAAACAATAGGGACTTATCTGTCCGACTACTAAATTGAATTACTAGCTATACGGACTGAATTGTACTGAAAGCTTATACTCAACTAGTGTATTTATTCAACACTCTTTACAAGAAGTTCTAATAACATTAGGGAGAAAAGAATTCTTGTGCATGATCTGAATAAGGAATCACAACATGGCTAAAATTTTGTAACATAGAGCATAGGCCTATAAAACATAGGATGGAATAGAATTACTAGGCCTTAAGAAATGCAACAACCCAATTCAAACTCATCCTCGCTCCTTAAATTTACTACTCACATAGGTACTCATAACTAATACAACCAAAGTCTGAGTTGAGCTACATACTCCCACCATGTTTAAGCCTAACTTAAAACTACAAGGTACTGCACATAACACCATAACACTAGTCTATACCATTAGAACAAAAAACACTTACTCTCTCCCATCTAACAAAATGTTCATCATCACTATCTTGACCTAAGAAGAGGTCAGTGAAAGGTTAGAACATGAGGATCTAAATCATGAAAAAATATTATGCATAACTTGGACACTTAACTGAGGCCTAAGGAATAGAGTATCCATGACATGGATTTATTATAGAGATCAAAATTAAGGATATACATGACATATTTTGAATTTAGTTGATCATTATGAGTGTAGCATGAGTTATGGGAACTAAGCATACTGTAAAGCATGAGTACATGAGTCATGAGCTGCATGACCTGAGTTTAGAGTTTATAATTTCAGGGAATATGATTTGTACTACTTAGTGAACTGGAACTCCTTATACAAGGAATTGGGAACATACATGATTCTCTATGAAGTACATGAATATGAGCTATGATCATAGGGATGACTTGTAAGGCATGAGTATATGTCGATATTAGTGAAGTACAACACTTTGCACTGAGATAAGAATGGGTCAGGTATCTTCCTCCCCTGTTGATGTTTTAGAATTCAATGGCATCACTACTAAAGTCTGAGAGCTTGACTTGGTTACTTATTCTATCATCTTCCCATTATCTTTAAGACATTATTATATGTCTGTATACCACTTTAATAAACTCTAAACTGAACTGCAACTATATTACTCTAGAGTCTGAGATATAACAATACGTATGGATAATAAACTCACCTTAAAAGACTGCACCTGAAATTATAAAACCCACTGCTAATACTTCCTTCTGAGATAGAACTCTTCGCTTTATATAGCCCCAATAGTCATCATATGATGACTTAAACACCTACTAACTTAAAATATTTAGGAGTATCACCATACTATGAGTTCATACTATTTAGAGCTTCAACTCTTCTTTCTATTAGCTCAATCTTCAAAGTTTCAAACTTAGATTCTAATACGTAACAAGGATATTCCTAAACCTTTAATGAAACTTACTACTTCTATCATAGCCTACTAATATCACATCTCTAAACTTATATTTTTTCCTAAACCATGAGAATTACCATTACACCTGAACATACCCTACATCAACAACATATAATTTCGAATAAACAAACTTAAATTCTTTTATACACAATTTCAAGACTACTAAGTCACCGTTCATACACCTAGCCCCAAGATACATAATCTACTAATTATAGATAAACATTATCCCCACTTTACTGCTGCTTAACTTCTAGGTTCATGCTTCTAACTCTAGGTTACATTCTTTCATAGGATTCTCCAAAAGGATCTAAAAAGACATCTGACTTTGGCTCAGTGCACGACTTTCATGAACATGAATTCCTTCAAACTTCAAAACTTAAAATAAATGATTGGACTATTTTGAGCCTACCTACAATCCTATAACTATCTGTGGGAGGGCTATCTGAGAAAAGTCTATCTGTAAGGATTTAAACATCAAGGTTTCTATTGCCTTAAGAATAAGGCATCGTTGACATGAATGGATTAATGTGAGGATCTACCTAAATTTCTTAGAGAACACTTCTACTGTACGATCTGAGACACGAAAGAAGGGAAATATTTCTTAAATGCTCTATAGCCTCTCAAAGAAAAGTACATACGTCTTTGTACCATTCCACAAGACTCAACTAGACACGGCTTCATAGACACCCTAAGACACTTGAACTCTATGCTCTGGTACCAAGTTTTCCACGGACCGAGACTACCCCTAGCAGTAACATGGTGCTTGGAACCACAAGTGATCCTACGCTAACCCATAAACTGACATGCTTCTTGAGCAACTGATTTAATAAGTATAACAAAACTTAATTTGCTAAGCAGAAGCATAATCATGAAAAGTTTGAATAAAGTTAATGCTTATATAGTTTACATCATGATAAAATTGAATAAAGAAACTCAACCTACATAACTTACTTTGAGTGATATCTATGAAGCCTCTACTTTACTAACTATAGATAGCTGGGACATACCTCCAACCAACACTAATCAATACATATGGAAAATCAAAAAAAATATAGTATATGATCTACAACTGCTAGAGTTCTCAAAATAGAAGAACTTATCACATGCTGGCTGAAAGCTACAACCTGTCTGACCCTGGTGTAAGAGCTACATATGGTACCTATATTATGAAGGATGTTTCCACAAATGCATATATATGGTCAGTATGTTGGAATGTACTGTGTATATGGAGATATGCACTAAATCATGGAAATATTTCAAACATGTCGTAAAATTGAGGATATAAGTTATTTGTTGAAATATACATTTGAAACATGACTATACATGAAAACTATAAATCATAGATAATTTACAAATCATAAGCTGACAAAATTTTTTTATGCTATTAAGCGGTAGAAACATAAATGTTGTAAGAAATTTTTCTAATAAGGTAGAATATGTTGTAAAAGCTATACTAAGAATGACGTAAGATTACTGGGTCTAAAACCATGTGGTGGAAACTGACTTAACTCTAGGGTCTGAATATACAAATATATCAAGCATGAATATTAAACATATAAAACCAACATAACATGTACTAAGTAGATCTAATTAACTGAATGAACGATGTCTGTGAGACCAAACTTAAATTTAAGTAAAGGGATAACTAATATCAGTATGATGAGTAGAAGATATATGAATATTGATCATGTAAAAATGAACTATACTTAGTCTGAATAACTAGATTAAAACTGTAGGGTACTGTGATAATATAAGGACTAACTAAATAACGTGAGATAACTGAGCATGAATGTATGAAAACTATAATATCTATTAAAGCAAGACCCAGAATAAATCTGTAAACTAGAATAAGTCTAAAGTCTGAAAGACTATAAATTATATAACTGAATAATTAAAGAGTTGTACACTTGGTCAAGCAAACCTGAACTAAAACTATACCGAATACTATACTGAGACTGTGGGAGGTATCATCTAACTGATATGCCCCAATCTAATCTAATTGGGGTCCAACCTATAACCCCAGTTGGAAGGGTGTCAATACATTGCCATGGGTACCAACACTGGCTTTGTGGGTCCACTGAACTGGTGTCTTGAAGGATTATTGAGTCATCCTTAACTGGAAAGTAGACATATCTAACCTACGTTGGCTATATAGTTCTGGAACTCAGGAATTGCTACTAAGTGTCATACCCTCTCTGTCTGGTAAGCCCTCATCACTGAGGTCGCTCGATGCTAAATCTAACTCCCAACTAAACTAACACTGATGCTGGATAGACTAAACTAGATTGAACATTATTACATAACTGATAGTGCTCATCATGATTATAAATGTGTAAGTATACTGATAAAAGTCATGGATTTACTATCTGAGTACTTGGAAAGCTGAATTCATGTAAATTATATAGGTATCGGGTGTTCATAACACACCAAAACTAAAAGGAATCAACAATAATGCCATATAAAATCTTTAAAACCATAGTAGAGGATCATTTTTCAAACCTCAACACTTAGGCATTTCATCAAACATATGAGAGTCATGAACTTATATATGGTAATGGGTAAACCCTGTGAAAATATTATGTTTACAAAGACTAAAATCATAACTTAGGGATTTAACATGAAGATTACAATATTTAAAATATGTAATGACTCATCCCACTTGGAAAATACTTATAAACATAACTTGTAATTGAATTCACAATAGATTCATGGAGATAGTTCAATTTAAACATGAGAAACTCATAATTAAAACCAAAAAGTGATTCTTGCACTCCATAGGTGAAAGGATCCCATGGATGAACATCATACATACCTCTCTAGATGATTTTATGAAGATTCTTGGGAATTTCTTGAGGTTTGAAGCTTGAATTCCTTGATTCCTTGAGAATGGGTTAGGGTTTGTTCTAAAGGTGGAAGATGGTTTTGTTATGATATTTTATGAATAAATTGGAAAATAATGCTCTATGGGGACCTAAAATTTGTGTTATGGATGAGTTTGGGTGAGGGGAATTAACCCAAATGACCTTAAATAATGAGGAACAAAAGTTGGACAAAAAAGAGAGGGGGCGCGGCGGGATCTAGACCGACGGTCTAACACTCACGCCATGGGCTCCAAAGAAGCTATCTAAGCCCCACGCCGCAGGCTCTAGTTCAGCGGGATAAGCCCCATGCCGTAGTCCTATCCTAGTGCCCTCACTATTTTGCTTCTCTAAACATGTCTCTATGCCTTAAAAATAGGAAGTTCAAAAATAAAATCATCGAAGTTTAGGGGCCTTGAAAATGACTAATTCCCAATACTTGGTGAAAATTTCATGCCTTAAACCCCTTAAGCATTCAACTAATATCTGAATCAATCTAAGATTAGTATAACACATTACAGTTATTGAAACTTTGGTGGTTGATATCCAATTGGCATAGGTAAGCCATTGATTCTTAAAATACATCTTTGAGTATCCTAAGGAACTTTGTAGTGGACCACCATATTGATCCGTAATGGTGTTTGCAATCATATCTTGCATTTGTTAAATTTTTAGAGTGGTCAATCAAGTTGATCGATTAGTGAATTGAGTGCCAATTAGATTGATGAGAAATTCCCTATCAACATTTTCTTGTTGTGTTAGATTATGACTTAAACCTCCAGGGCAGTAAAGATCTAACTTGCTAATAAGTGAGGTTATTTAAAAATTTTGGTCATCAATAGACTTCTTCATGACTTTAATTGTTTGATCCATCATTGCAAACTTCTAATCTACATAAACTTTATTAACCATGAAAGCATTGACTTTTCTTGGAATTGGAGAATTTGTTGAGTCCTCAGATTTGCCAGAGTTAAAGACATTTTTTCAAACAATATAGAAGTAAGGTTTTGCCCATAGGTTGTAGCTATAGTTGTAGTCTAATATTTATTTACATCTCCAAAGAGGTCAAGTATTTAGATCTATTGAAAGCACAAATATTGATCTTGTGTCAAGTTATGGGGCCAACATGATTGAGCTTAGCAAATGTTACAATAATAAAATTCCTTTCATGAAATATAATGAATCTTTAGAAGTCCATTTGTAGTTTTTCAATTTGTAGAAGGAAGAAATGAAGAGTAGAACTAGTCCCACAGGGCATGCCAAATCTGTTCACAATAAATTTATGTAGCGCTTAAAATTAACTACAATATATATATATATATATAATATAATTTATTATGAATCTTGTGAGTACAATTTCATTATTCTCTTGACTCTTCTCTCCTAAGATTTTCCATAATTTGAGGGTCTTTCATAGTATGTTTCTATAATATAGGATAATTCAGACCTCCTTGAGATTATATCTGAGAACGTTAGATAGCACTTTGTTGTTTTGGGTTGATCTCTTAAGAGAACTCTGTTGACTACTATTTTGAAAATCTGTGTAGTTGATGTTATGGCTTTCTCCGTTGCTTGTTCGATCTCCAAAAAAGATTATTTAACCCTCTTATTTATAGTTGTAGGGTATAGGCCTTCTAAGTATAAATAACCTATTTTTCCTCATTCTGATTGGTCCATCAATTCATCAAGCTTATTACAAATGCTATTTAATAAGGTTTCTTATGATTGGTCACAAAAATATCATTTTGGACAATAATGGCTCTTGAATTTCACTTGGCTTGACACATTATTTAAATGCATTTCCTAATCTTGTTGGTCTTTAAATTGGCTAGGATAACACGTCACTTGAAACCTGGAATGAGTTTAGGTTTCACGATGAAATGGACTTTGAGCCTGAATTTAATAGAATGGATTAATTTAATTTTAAAGTCCAAACTGATTGTTCAACCCAAATGATCATGGATTAAACTATAATTTAGCGTGAATTTAAACCAACAAAGTTCATGTGTCTACAATATGTTCAATCTTATTTACTCTTGTCTTTTCACGCTATTCGTCTGCTTTACCAACTAGTTAGAATTCCACTAGATAAACTTCTCTTCATTGTTCTTTCCTTTCTTATAGTTTAATTGGTAATTTTTGGGAGATTCCTTATCTCTGAATGAACTATTTGATTCATTAAATTATTTTTTGAGAAGTGTTTGGTGATTCCATTCCTGGGAACTATTGCCAATTTCTCAAAAAAATTCTTAACTAAATTATTTCTGAACTAAAATTCCATCTCAGAAATTTCAGTTCCTTATTTGCTTTCATTAGCAATTTTGACTATGAATTTTCTTGCTAAAAAATGTCTAATTGAGTTTATTGCTTAGGTTGGCATTTATATGTTTCTAATTCTACTATTTTGTAATTTATAACATAAAATTCTTATTAATTGAAAAACAACAAAAGATTTGACAGAACAAAAGGAAATAATACAAGCCCTAACTTGTTCAATCACTTTGGAAGTGAGATCAGAATTTGGTTCACAGGTTGCAATAGATATTTTTGGTTGTAATGAGTTTGACAGGATTCACGTGCAGTGTACATATGATTGGACAATCATTGGTTTTAAAAATTAGACAGGTTTTTTTAATGTATTTTTCTTGTTTTGGAGATGTTTGTTGTTGAAAAGAATAATAAAAGGTGAAATTTAAGTTTTGGCCTTAATTTAGGGATATCATTTAACATTGGGGCATTAATAATTACATGTATGCAATACACTTACATTAAGGAAGTAGATATTGCTAAGAAAATGCCACAACCCAGAATATTATACTAATATGAATTCACCTTTAATTTTTTTTACCCCTTAGATAAGCATAGCAAAAAAGGAGGTGGTTATAAACTTTGGTCAATGGGTGATTCTTTGTCATAGTCTTATTTCTCAAGTTGTAATGGTACATACTTTAACCCACTAGTAGTTAAGAAAAACCGTAGCTTAGAATGACAGTTAAAATCTAATAGGCAAAAAAGAAAGGAATAAGCAACGAAGCAGTAATAATAAGCGACAAGAAGGAAATATATTTACATAAGTATACCATACAAGAGAGAGAAGAGGACAAAATATACCAAAATTAATTCCCTAAGACCTGGTAAGGTCAATACAAGAGCCCCTATGCCAAAACAAGTACTAGATAGTGCCAAAATATACAAAGTAGTATTAGGATATGCAAAATAAGACTATAATAAAAGTAAAAGTAAAAGGATCATCCTCGGACTCTGAAAGCTCACCTAAATATCCTGTCAATATCAAAGCATGATTTCAATGTCAACGGTGATGACTCATACAAGGAACTACATTAGAGATAAAGATGCAGAAGTATAGCATAAGTACAAAAACATGGGTTACTCAGTAGGCATCATAGTTCGACTGAGCTCAATTATAGTAAAAGCATATAGAAGATTAGCAGCCAGGTGGTTGTATTAGCAGCTCGGCATGCCCCAGTGAGCCGTTTTAGCGGCAAGTTAACCACTAAAGTGCAAGCCACTTTAGCAGCATGTCTGGCATATGTGAGTACTAATTTATCGACACCTAGGATCTTTATCTATGACTGCTAAAATGGTCCAATGCTCACTTCAGCGGCACCTGGGATTCATTAAATGCCTTATTTTTTCCAGTTTCTCCCATTTTCACACAAATTCAAGAGTGAAAAATCCTAGAATGTGTGAAAAAATTGGAGGAACTTTAATAGGTGATTTTGGGGTGTTTTAAACTTGAAATACTCATTTCTTCCATGAATTTATGGTAAATTTTTATTAGATTCCCTTTTAGTTTCTCAATTATTTTCAAAAATATCTAGAATATTGGTGGGTTGATTTTAGCAACGTTTAAGCTTAAAATTTAGCCATTCTTGAAGAAAAATATTCTTTGACCATAGAGGGACATGTTGTTAGTTTTAAAAGTGTGAGTATGCAAGTGAGCTCCACATTAGATTTTTATGTAATTTTGTACTCGAAGCATAAAAGTGTAATATGGGTACCGTTGTTCTTGTATTGATGAGTATATTATCTTTTTGATAGAGTGGGATCATGTAAAAGCTTCTCAAAAGGGAAATTTTATTGACTTAGCGGATTTATTTGGGATTTCTTCGGCGTAAAGGTAGGCTAGGTTTACCTCTCTTATAGATTGGGAAAATTTGTAGTATATTTATGATAATATACTAGATATGGGTTAGGAATTATGTCTTGGAGGTATACGTAGTATTAATTAGAATATGTAACCTACTAAGAAATCATAAATGAAGCATAATTAACTTAGTTACTCATGCTTTAGGTAGAATTGCTATCTTAGGACTACAAGGGGCCTATTTAATATCTAATACTATAATAAGATATCGTATCATAACCTAGGATAGCATTTTTCTTAGAACAAATTTTTGGGATAAGAAGTGGGCCTCTCTAGCCTACTATAGGCCAAGACTATCATTAGTTCCTTGTAGACTTTTATAAGCATACTATACCCTTTAAATATTTATTGTGTGGTTTTAAAGAGGATAGATACATAATTTTTATTCTATATTGGTATGTGTGAATTAATGCTAGTTCTGATTCAAGTCCGGTAATTTGTAATCTTTAAGTTTTAATTCAAGTCTGGCAAATGATTACATTTTCTGATTTAAGTCCAGCATTGAGAGGTTGTTTATGGAATTTATGGTATGGAGGTATTCATGGTTATGGCTTCAATATGTGGTTATTTAGTAAATTTTAGGTTACTTCTTCGCTTGAGTTATACCCTCTGGGCTTATAGGGATCCAGAATGGGTTATTTATTTTTCTGTACTTATTGGCTTGTGGAGGCCAGTTTTGTAGTGATTTTTATGCCTTTATTTATGTTATTATCATTATAGATTATTTATTTACTTATTTACAATATTTATAGCATCATTCCAGGGTTTCTCTTTTACATGATTTATTTATCTCGTATTATTATGTTTACATTATGACTTAGCTTAGTCGGTTAATGATTCCTACAAAGTACCCAGGGATTTGGTACCCATACTACACTTATATACCTTTTTGGTGCAGATCGAGTAATAGTGGCCATCGCTAACACTATGATCTTGCTACTTAGAGTTTAGAGACATGGCGACCTCTTGGATTTGAAGTTGCCCTTTTCTCTTTCTTCTACTTTTGTTTAGTCTTCCATTATTTCAAACTAATGTATATTTGTCTGTTACGATACTCGCATTCTTTTTTGTTAGTGGATTTTATGCTAAAACTACTAGGTCATGGGATATTATTGTTATCTCTTCTATCTTATGGATTACTATTATTACTTAAATTATTTTTGTAAGTCTTTAATTGCATATTTCTGACTTTTATGACTTTGTTCACCAAATTAGCCCATTTCTTATAGTTTTGGGATACATTTTGGCTTACCTACTAGTGGAATAAAGTCGGTGTCATCATGACTCATAAATTGGGTCATGACAAATTAATATCAGAATGCTAGGTCCCCTAGAATTATTGGTACAAGAGCAACTATTGAGTAGATTCCCACGAATCAGAGCGATGATGTTTGTTTCTTATCTTTGGGGGCTATAGAAAATTCTTAGAAGATCTTCACTTGTTTCACTCATTTTGTGTAAAGAGTATGAATTGGCTTGTAAAGATTCCTTTGATTTCACCCTTTTGCAAATGGCTAGAAAATATGGTATCGCTACACAAGATAAAGACCCTAACTTCATGACTAGGGATTTTGTTGCAGTTCGTGGACAACCTAGGGATCAAGGACAACCTACAGATATAGTCCCCTCTAGGGACCAAGATAGGGGACCTTCACCAAACCCTATTCCTACTCTCAAGCTAAAGATTTTTCCACCCCAGCCATCAGTGGGCTAGGGACCAGCTCAGGATCCATCAGGATTTATTTCTTTTGTATTGCTTAGGAATACATTGGTTCAACTATTTAAATAAGTTAGTGGTGCACCTTATGATAGTGCACATCAACTGATCAAAGTGGTACTAAGGCAAGGGCATAGCTTATAGTTGTAGCTCCTAGAGTTATGGTCCCTTATGCACTGATAGTTTCTCAAATAGTGGTTTCTCAACCTTCTATATCTATTGAGGAATAAAAAACTATTGGGTAGATTGTTTTGATTGACCCTACGTAGGTTTTCTGATCCAACGGGCGAGTATGCATATGAGTTTTTAATTTCTTGCGAGGCTAGGCTCTTAATTTAGGACTAGTTGAGACCTAGTATGGTTTACACTACATTTTAATTGGACATGGTAGATCGACTCCGCTGGAGAGGTCATCTTGATTTAAGGTCAACTAGATCTCCCATATTGACATAGACTCAGTTTTCTGAGGTCTTCTTGGAGAAGTATATGCCTTGCAGTCTTAGGGATCATCTAAGAGATCAATTCTCGAGGTTAGACTAGGGTTTTATGACTGTTGTGGAGTATGATGCTTGATTTTATGAGTTATCAAGGCATGCTACATCTATTTTGATAACTGGGTATGAGTGGGTTTGGTGATTTGTTCGGGGATTAATACTTCCTCTCTGTATGGCTACATAGAGTTTGGTTGCTACTGGTAGGTTTTTTACTAAGGTTTCTGATCATGCACATCTAATAAAGGAGATACATCATGAGGCCTAAGGGGGCAGCAATAAGAGGTTATGATATTAAGGTAGTTTTAATAAGAGTCGTGGTAGCTCATGGTTTAGAGGCAGTGGTTCTCAGGGTAGGTACCCTCCGTGTCAACCTTATCAGCATTAGGGTTAGTTTATTAGGCCCATTTATGTCATACTTTATAGCATCAATATAGGTTAGTTTAGTTATAGTGATTATCCTAGCTAGAGTGATAGTTAACCTCTGAGGGATTCATCTTTCAGGTATTTTAGCCATAGTGGTTATTTTGGGTTAGCCCGAGCTTCTGCTGTCAGTACAGTGCCTATGGCATATTATGGTTATGTGGCCTCTGGTTGTTTCTCGAGAGAATGCCATAGTCATGGAGCAATGGTTTCTTTAGCTCAAAATATTCCACCAATTAAGGCAGTTCTACCCTCAGCTAGAGGTAGTATGTATGGTCGTTGGGTGGCTTCCAGGGTACTTATAGAGGTCCTTAGAAAGGTTGGATAGGAGATCAGTTAGGAGACCATCCAGGTGGTAGGCATGGTTAGTTGAATGTTGTACCTACTAGATCTGAGGCCGAGTCTTTGGATGTTGTTATTATAGGTACAATTTCAGTGTGCCATAAGTTGGGTTTTCCCTTACTTACTTAGGGATCTATATATTCTTGAATATCTACTTATTATGACCCATAGTTAGAGTTATCTTTGTATTCTTTATATGTGTCATTATATGTATCTACTCCAATGGGTGATTCTTTAGTAGTGGATAGGGTCTATAGATCATGTGTTGTGATTATTTAAGGGTTTAATACTCAAGGTTATCTTATTATACTAAACATATTGTATTTTGATGTGATTCTGGGAATGGATTAGCTATCCCACTATCATTTGATCTTGGATTGTTTTTCCAAGACTGTTACCTAATTGTGTGGAAAAGATCTATTAGCTGTGAGCTGACAGGGATTATTTTGTATATTTAGGCAAGGATACTTATTTTGAGGGCTTACGAGTCTTATCTTATTTATATTCGTGATATTAGTGTGACGAGTCCATCACTTGACTCTGTTCCTATAGTTCATGACTTTTTTGAATTTTTTCCTACCGATCTACTTGGTCTTCCTCCTGAGCACAATATTGAGTTTGTTATTGATCTTAAGCTAGGCACCCAACCTATTTCTATGGAACCTTACTGTATGATCCTACCAACCTTAAGGAGCTAAATTCTAAGTATTAGGATCTTCTAGGTAAGGGTTTCATTAGATCAAGTGTGTCACTTTAGGGTGCTCCTATCTTGTTCGTGAAGAATAATAATGATTCCTGATGTCGTCCAAAACTAAACTCTAAAGAATTATGCTATGGTCGATACCAAATATAGCAACCCAACTTAGGTTGTGGTCAAACACACAAGGAATACGTTGAACAGTATCTTAAACTTAACAAAATCCATAAGCAGTACAGAAAAGTAAATGGGGGATTTTGAAGTCAACGGTAATAGGAAGCCAAACTTGAATGCTTGAGATTTTAAATTATAGAAAATGAACATTAGGACTGTGTTCCCCCTGGCTTTACAACTATGTAAGACTCTCGTGTTCAATCCACCTAACCTCTTGCACTGCATGCAAAGTTGACAAACTATGTACTATAAACTATCATGTGAAAGCATTGATAGATTCCCCTTTACCTTGTGAGTCTCAGGGCGTCACCATATTGTCCCTTGTCTATAACCTCAGTACAACTCTCACCTTTTGAGTCTCAAGTTGATTAGATGAGAGTTAGTAGCTTGGAATCACTGTTGTAACCTCTTTTTCCTAATCTTAAACTCCCTTGTGAGGATGTTTTTGAATACAGGCGATTCCCAAGCTTCTGCAGTAGCTTGGGTCCAATTAATATCAAGAAGGTTGCAATATACACAACTAAAGTAGAATAGATAAATCTCCTACTTTCCTTACATAGATAATCAGCCAGGGTTCCCACAACCATAATTAAGGAATTTAGCCACTCATGTTTATGCAATAATCCATGATAACCAATGAAGAACACATGTAATTAATTTCACAATGATGAAAGAGTAAAATTCAAAATCTTCAATTGAATACAAACCCAAAACTTCAAGAACAAGATCTCAAAAATCAGTATGCTAAAAGTAGGAAGAGTAATGTAAAAGTGCGTCCAAAGTGCGTAACCTAATAAAGGAATAACCTTAAGGTATTTATAGTATCTCAAAATAATAAAGAAATCCTAATAAAAACAGAATAGGAAAAGTAAGTCAGTGATTATTATGACTCGTAAGGTCTCCTTAGGGCCGTATGTTGCTAATCGTAGGTATTCTAGTGACTCTCTTCTTCAGGGCTTCAAGCTTCTGTTGTCATTACAATTCCTCACCACGAGTCATATCCAGTCCTTATAACTTGTGTTCCTCACTCGTTATCACTAGAGACTTAAACTTCAGGACCATGCACACTGGTATCGTTACGATTGCTCACTACGAATCATAGTTTGACCTTATGACTCATAGTATTTTGATACTTAGTTTTTCCAGCATAGCTATAGCCACTGCCATCCTTAAAAGTTTGGGATATGAGTCTTACAGTGCCTTAATGACTTGTAGCCTACACATTACTTTAACTTGTTACAAAGATTTTTCTTCAAATTGTCATCTTAGCCATTTTCTACCTGATTTTCCTATAATTAAGCAACAAATACGTTATATCCACCAAAATGTCCTAAGTCAAATTATAAGTTCTTTCTTTTAAGTATAGAATGCGCAACGTTTCCAAGGAACATCAACACCCTTAACTTAGCATGTTTTCGTGTCCTCGGGAAAAAAAACCAAACCCACAAATAATATGATGCTTAACTTTAAAGAGTTTGTGACACATTTTGCAGTCGATTTATCAAACAGCTTGAGAACACTTTTACCCCACTCTTATTTCACTATTTAAAATGCTACTGTGTATAATGATCCAATACTGAAGTGTGACCCGTAGGAACCTAATGATGGTATTACAATAGTGATGAACAACTAGGTCTAAGAATGATACACTACTCAAACAGATATGTATCCTAACATTGCAACCCATGCACCCTCGCATTCAAAGAATTCCTATCGCTCATTTTAATTAAAATTATTATTTCAAGGATGGTCTAGAGATGCTCACACTCACAAAGAAGTTCCAAATAGTGTACACAGAATGCCATAGGCTTGCCCTTATTCTCTTTACCTAAATTCTCAAATGATTTTTCAAGATCATTAAAAGACTTTTTTAGGCTTGTAGCATAGGCTTGGGGATGGTTATGGCATATTCGGGAAGTTTTTTGTGACTTATCCTCCTTGGTACTATGTTTTCTTAGGGGTCCACTTTATCTACCATCTTCTTTATTTAATCCTCCTTTATCTCTCCCTTTTCATTTGTTTTCATAGGTATGGTTCTCTTTTCTCATTCTCTTATTTAATTTTTATTTTTTATTTTCTTTCATTTTCTTTCATTTTCTTTACCATACCTACCCTTATTTATTTTTTCTATCTACACAACTTTCTTCGTACTCACTTTTCACTATGCACTCCTATGATAGCCACCCTTAACTTAGACAATTTTCCTGAGTTAAGGTGTATAATTTCCAAGGAAGAATAGGGCCAAAATAGATTTATTATAGTAAAGTAGGAAAGTGAAATTGGTGTAAACAACAAAAGTCGGTCTATTAGGCTCAAATTTGGGATCAAGGGATTCATATCTCATTTGGGTTGGCATTTTATGATCGAGTGGACTAATCAAAAAAATGACCTATGATCATCTCTGAACCAACCATACTACACTCTAGGCAACATAAACTAAGTTCTAGACTCCATACATATAGGGAACTAAGTAATGCCTCACACTCTCTTTGTACAAGGTGAAATTATCAGTTACTACCTATCTAGTTCATGTACCTACATGTAATATTTATCTCATTCCTAATTTTAATGACATAAAAGGATTCTCAATAGTCGTATGTGCACATAGATCACACAGTTTATAACTAAAATTTTCTTGAGGGGTATAAATTTTTCAAACAAAATCATTAGCACATATTATTCACAGATTATCAACTTTCTATGAACATTATTTTCATCACTTAAGAATCACACAATGCACACTCACATGTCGGTTCATCATTCAAACTATGGAATATGGGTTTTGAAACATGACAACCATAACCCATAGTGACTGTGGTACCCCCCTACCCATAACTAAAACCTATACACTCTCCTCAGTTTATTTAGAAATATAAAATAGGGTTTGAGGATATACCTGAGTGCCCTAGGCACCAGTTCATACCATGTCACAAGGACCCTCATATTGGGCCCCACTCTCCTTAATAGAAGTCCCTACACCTATTGGGACATCCTGGGCAATCATGGAACTTGTTGTGGCCGGTGCACTCAGTGGTGCATCAAGCGGTGGAACTAAAAAACTATGCCTCTTAATATTATCAGTGAGTCTTAAACTAAGATCCCTAATGCCATCTCTTGGACCCTCTTGTATTGGTTTTTCTCACTTTGTTTGCTCTCTTTCACTACTTTCTTAATGTATTTTCTTCTGTACTCAATCTCTTCCTTTTTCTTGTTCTTTTTCTTTCTTTCTTCTTCTTATTTAATTTTGACACCCTAAATATTACCACTTCTTCTGACTAGCCACCATAATAATTGGCATGGATAAAACTAGAGTCTCATGTAACTCATTCACCAACTTTCACAACTCTGTTATTTCCACCTTCACTCCTGCTAAATTGGGATATTGAATACCTTAAAGCTGGTGAGTGATCCTTTACTCAAAGATATCTAACCTCTTCTGTATATTTATGCTTTGGTCATTAATTTTGTTATCAAGCCAGGTTTTTATTCCCATTTCCATCAACTACACCTTTTTCTCCATGGTGCTTAATTTTTCACAACCTCATTCTACATAGCCTGTGTAATGACCACATAGCCAACTGGAATTGATCTGTATGTGGATAAATTTGGTGCTATAGTATGTGGGGGAGTAGGATCACTAGATGTACTAGCCGAATCAAAAGGTTGGGTCTCAGATAACCTACCCTCAATCGATGTTTCATCACCATAGTAAATCCAGTAGCCTTGGTACTTTTATCCTTATTTTAAAGTATCTCAGTTAGTATTACTACTCCTTGTTTGCCTACCTAGACATGGGATTTGTTGTATCCCAAATAAATCCTAAGTCAGTGGTGTTCTTTGACTCAATATATTGAGCTACGTCTAGAAGTTCTGGCACCCCTGACTCTAATTATGTTTGGGTCATTAAACATGGGAATTCCAAAATCAAATCAAAACCCACCACCGCTTGGTTACATATTTCTCCAGCAATGAACTATGCAATTTCAAACTCATACCCAGCATTGAGTCCAGTTATTAATATTACGCAGACTAGACTAGAACATTGTCCCTAGTTCTGGGACACAATCTATGTTGACCAAGAGTCCACCATGTTTTTTCCTTGAATTGTAGTGTGTTCTTGGTAATTTGTTGTGTTTTCACTCTTAGACTACCAATTATCCATCTAGTTTCTTCTCTATCTGTAGAAATAATTAAAATGCCACTAACTTTGGCCCTTGTAAATTTCTTGACTGTTGAGTTTTTTGCTCATCATACAAATCATACCAGAAGTCATATGGTATGTTGATAGGTTTAGGGAACTTAGTTATATATTGGTCAGTGTGTTTTTGGTAAAGTTTTGTCCTAGTAATGAGGGACTCCATACGAGTCGTACGGTCTTATGACGAGACGTTTAGGGTCCAATCGTATGTTTTCCAGTGTCTAGCCCTTAATATTCTGCCTTGTATCTGACTTGATGGTACTAGTCATATGGTGTGGTGACAAGTTGGGAAAGGGAGTCGTATATTGGATAGAATATGCAGTCCAACTTTCTGATCTTGTGAAAACTTGAACGTACCACTTAGATATTGTGACGATGAATTGGAGGGTCAATCGTACTGACCTATGAGTTTTCAATAGCTTTAAGATAAGGGTATTTTGGACATTTACTACCCCAATCCATTAAGACCCCATATCTTATAAAACTTATTGGCCATTCATTCTATACTTTAGAAGATCAAACACTCTTTAAACTCTCTCTAAAGATTCTCAAGAAAGATTAGGCTAGGGTTTCCACGAGGTGGTCATCCAGAGTCTTAAAGATCAAATTCTCTCTATGAATCTTCATAAATAAGCATGTCACTCTTCCTTCATGGTTAGTTCACAATAATTATATGTTTTAACATTGTTCTTGAATCAGTAATGGTGATTTTGAACACATTAGTTGAGGATTTGAATGCATAATGTTGAGTATTGTTTTCTCACGGTTTAAATTATGATTATACACATTTTGAGAATGGTTTTACATATGTAGGTACTTGGGAATTGTGATTTAAACTAATAAGTCATAGTTAATCCTAACTTGATGGTTTTAGCATGATAATGGTTTGATAATGGTATGCCCTCAATCTATTATGAAACTACCTATGAGAATGATCTTGTCACATGTTGAATTGTTATTTGAACTAAGGTATTGGCCTAATAATGTAAGTGGTTGGTAAATGGTTTTATGAAAGCCTCATTGGCTGTAAATTAGTTTGAATTATTAAATAGGTTCGATTCCCTACATATTAAATTGAATTGATGTCTTTGTTTAGACAATGGGTTAAAGTCCCAAGTTGATTAATAATAGTTATGGTATGTTTTAAGCTAGCTATTGGGGTTGGTATGACGATACTAATGGTATACTTTTAGTGAGTAATTAGATTTATGGTTGTGTATGTGAAATGAATTTTTTAATTTTGCTTTAAAAGTGGGATATGTAGTCAGACCGAGAAAGTGGAGTTTGAAAGACTAACACTAGAAACCGCGCTAGCCATTATAGGTATCTATATGACTGAGAGGTTTGAGTCCCTCAAATGAATATATGAATGGAAGGTTCGAGTCCCCTATATTATATACATTGGTTCTTAAGTCACCTTGATTATGCCGAGAGGTTTGAGTCCCCCATAAAGTCATCTACAGATATAGATGTCCTATTATTTGTGTGGCTACACGTATTAAGGCCCTTCTATCTAGAGGAGAGTTAGGCATAATTATCCCATGGGTGCCTTGTTATATGATGGTTACACTTCACAACCCATGTTAAGGTTTTTAAATATATGCTAAACCTTGTTTCCTATCTCGACATAATATTTATGTTTGTATGTGATTGCATATAGTTATTGTACTTGGTTTTGAATAATGGTAATATTTTATTCCTCTATCCCTAAGTTACATGCTAGAGCTACAACTGTTAATCATCTCTTAATGTTGTATCCCCACATGATGCAGGTACTAGTACTTCTTCTATTTTTCATGCTCAGTGATCAGGTACTTGAGTTAGTTTGTAAGTTGACATTGAAGTGGTCAGCTTCCATACTTTAGAAGGCTTTATTTCATGGTCTTTATATTCTATGTCTTAGATATTGATTTGACTTTATTTTGGCTATTATTGGGGATATGTCCCAACATTTTATTGACTTTGAATTTATAGAGACTTTGTTGGTTTACTGTGGACTTGGGTGTGTTGTTTTGGTGGATTGGCTTGGTGATAGACGGTTGTCTGATTACCGGTGATTGGTTTAGACATCCTATAATTTGATATAAGTCTTAGCTTATACCATATTCCTATATGTTTAAAATCTATCTGACACTTGAAGTCGTTGTGTTGACTAGGTTAGGTAAAGTGGGTAATCTTCGATCAACATGGGACTTGAGATACCTATCACGGACAGGCCCTGGTTTGAGTCATGACAAAGTTGGTATCAAAGCCTAAGTTCATGGTCAATTGGGTTTCCATAAATTCATGTCAAGTATATTCTATTTTATGGGTATGTAGTGTGCCACAATTATAAGAGAGAGGCTATGAGATATTTTGGAATGTTTCCCTTTTTTATTGTCTTACTTCGAGCTATAAAGTCTATGGTCTTGGGTTGCTTTAATTATTGTTTTCTCACTTTTTCATATCATTCCTCCCAACTGATCTAAAGCTCATAGAAACTCTAATCCATTTTAGGAAACTGTTGATGGGACATGCCTTGCTTATGGGGTACAAACCTGGTTTAGAGTTCTAGCTCCTGATTGCCCTCCTGTAGTTCCACTAGTTCCTTCTAACCCTCCTTAATCTCCTTAATTAGATGTGGTGAATGTTAAGTTTCATCAGTCTATTCATATATTGGCTTAGTTAGTAGTTTCTTAGTCAGAGTATGGTGCTTTTATTACTCTATCTTTTGAGGCCACAAGGGTTGGGCTATTCATGAGGTTGAGTCCTCTAATATTTACTGGTGTTATGGTTGAGAAAGATCCTCAAGCTTCTATTAATGAGATGGTGAAGATCTTTTAGATTATGCATACATCTGATATTAAAGGTGTGAAGTTTTCTACCTACCAATTGAAGGATGTGGTGTACCAGTGGTACGAAGAGTGGGAGTAGTCTAGGGGAGGTAATGTTAATTTTGCTTTATGGGATGACTTCTTTAGTTCTTTTTTGGCCTGCTTCTTTCCTCAAGAGTTAAGGGAGGCATAAGTAGAGAAATTTGTTGACTTGAAGCAAGGTAGGATAACAGTCAAGGAGAATGCTTTAAAATTCCATCAGTTGTCTAGGTATGCTCCTAAGTTGGTGTCTAGCATGAGAGCTAAAATGCATAAGTTTGCTTTTAGGTTATCCTGTGAGTTAATTTTGGGGAGAAAGGCTTCCTTGTTGAACAAGGATATGGCTATTTCTCAAATTATGGTTTATATGTAGCAGGTTAAGAAAGAAAAGAAAAAAAAGGCTGAGATTAGTGAGAGATGGAGTAAGAAATTTAGATTTTCTAATCAGGGAGGAAGCTAATAGCCAAGTGGTAGAGATAGAGAAAGTGGCCTAAAAAGATGTTGAGAGTTCTGGTTCTTTCTCTAAGACTAGTACTCTTTACCCAAAATAGTCAGGTGATCAATTTTCTTAATATGATAGAGGGTATAGGTCATAGGGTGCCAAATCTCAGGCTGGTAGAGCTCAGTCCACTCCATCATATCCTTTTTACAGATTTTATGGTCAGTCGCACTATGGCCAGTATGAGAAGAGGAGAAACCAATGTTTTAGTTATGGTTAGATTGGCCATATGTAGTGTGATTATCCTTCTAGGGTTGTTTCTGGGTCCAATAAAGTTCCCATTTCCTCTTCAACAACTCATGTACGATAGGGTGTTACTTTTGTTTCTAGTACCAACACTAGTAATAATCGCTTATACCCATTTGTTTCTCGTCATGACTTTGAGGCATCTCCTTATGTCATTACTGGTATGTTGTAACTCTTTTCCCATGATGTTTATTGTTTACTTGACCTAGGGTCCACTCTCTCTAATGTGACCTTGTTTGTGGCTGTGCATTTTGGTTTTAGTCCTGAGTGTATTTTGGACCCTTTTTCTGTATCTACCCCTGTGGGTGACTCTGTGGTTGCTAAAAGAGTCTATAGGGATTGTTTAGTATATGTTGGAGGTTAGGAGACCTTGGTGGATCTATTTAAATTCTACATAGTCGACTTTGATATCATATTAGGGATGGATTAGTTGCACTTGTTCTATTCTTCTATAGAATGTCAGACCTGTAAGTTCATTTTTAATTTCCCTAATCAGATGAACATTGAGTGGAAGGGTGGTTCCCTATCTCCTAAGGGGAGTTTTATGTCGTATCTTAGATCGCAGAGACTGATCTCCAAAGGGTGATCTGTCATCTGGTCTGGGTTAAAGATTCTAACTTAGAGGGTCCTTATTTGCATTCCATCTCGGTGGTGAATGAATTGCCTGAGGTCTTCTCTGATGATCCTCTTAGTATTCTTCCTAATAGAGAGATTAATTTTGGGATTATTCTTGTTCCGAACACCCATCATAAATCTATACCCCCCTATAAAATGGCTCCAGCTGAGTTGAAGGAACTCAAGAAGCAGTTGAAAGATCTTTTAGACAAGGGTTTCATCAATCCTATGTGTCCCTGTAGGGTGCATTTTTCTTGTTCATATGTAAGAAGGATAGTTCTTTCCAAATGTGTATTGATTACCGGTAGTTGAATAAGGTGACAATAAAGAACAAGTATCCACTTGTAAGAATAGATAATCTCTTTGATCAGCTTTAGGGTGCTAAGTTCTTCTCTAAGATCAATTTTTGGTCTGGGTATCATCAATTAAATATTAGGGAGGTGTATATACCTAAGATAGATTTTTGTACTCGGTATGGGCATTTTGAGTTCTTGGTGATGTTATTTGGATTAATAAATGCCCCTACAACTTTCATGAACTTGATGAATAGGGTATTCCATCAGTTTCTAGATTTGTTCATGATTTTCTTCATTGATGATATTTTGGTATACCCTATAAGTGTGGAGGATCATGTCGATCACCTCCGTATTATGTTGCATACCTTGATAAACCAGAAGTTGTATGCTCTGCTCTCTAAATATAAATTCTGGTTGAATGTTGTTACATTTTTTGTTAATGTTGTGTCTAGTAAAGGGATCATGGTGGATCCTCAGAAAGTTTCTATGGTTAAGAAGTGTCCTATACCCACGACTCCACCCAATATTTAGAGCTTCTTGGGTTTAGCTCAGTTATTATAGGATATTGGTAGAAAGTTTTTCTTCTATTACTACTCTATTGACCAAGTTAACTCAGGAGAAGGTGAAGTTCTTGTGGTCTGACACTTGCAAGGGTAGTTTTGAGAAGCTAAAATGTAAGTTGTCTTCATCTTTGGTCTTGATGCTTCATGAAGGAATCGGGGGTTTTGTCATCTATTGTGATACATCACGGGTTGGTTTGGGTTGTATGTTGATGCAGAATGGCAAGGTGGTTGCTTATGCCTCTATACAGTTAAAGGTACATGAGAAGAATAATCAAACTCATTACTTGGAATTGTTGGATGTGGTATTCATATTGAAAATATAGTGACATTATCTGTATGGGGTGCATGTTGATATCTTTTTTTATCATAAGAGCCTGCAGTATGTGCTCACCTACAAAGAGCTTAATCTTAGGTAGAGGAGGTGACTTCAGTTATTGAATTATTATGATATGGGTACTCTCTACCAACCAGGTCAAGCTAATGTAGTTGTTGATTCTATTAGCAAGTTATTCGTAGAGAGTCTAGCTCATGTGGATAAGGAAAAACGAGAATGGGTGAAGGATATTCACTAATTGGCTAACTTTGGAGTTTATCTTTTAGGCTTTGAGGATAGTGGTGTATATGTGCAACAGGTTTCGCAATCACCTCTTAGTTCAGAAATAAAGAAGAAACAGGTATTAGACCTTCTCTTGATGAAAATTAAGGATTGTGTAAGTAAGCAGAAGGTGATAACTTTTGAGATCAGTGGTAATGGTATCTTGAGGTACCAAGGAAGGTTATGTGTTCCTAATGTGGATAGACTATGATAAACAATTTTGGCCGAGGCCCATGAGTCACGGTATATGGTTCATCCCAGTTCAACAAAGATGTATCTTGATCTTAAGGAAATTTATTGGTGGAACAACATAAAATGGGATATAGCCAACTTTGTGTCTAAGTGTATAGTGTATCAGCATGTAAAGGTAGAGCACATAAGGCCCAGTGGGCTACTTCGAGAAATTGAACTACTGGTGTGGAACTAGGAGGTAATTAATGTTGATTTTGTTACCATCCTTCCACGGTCATGGAATTAGTGTGACTCTATTTGGGTCATCATAGATAGGATGACTAAGTCCGCTCATTTCTTACCATTGAGGATAACTTATTCTGTTGAGAATTATGCAAAGTTGTTCCTTGAGAAAGTTATAAAGTTGCATGGTGAGCCTATCTCAATTATTTTAGATCGTGGTACTCAGTTCTCATTGCACTTCTAGTGCTTATTTCAACATAGTTTGGGGACCAAAGTAAGCCTTAGTACTGTCTTTCACCCACAGTCGAATGGGCAAGTAGAAAGAACTATTCAAGCTTTGGAAGATATGTTGTGAGCTTTTGTAATCGACTTTGGTGGTAGTTGTTATGACCACTTACCTTTTATTGAATTTGCCAATACCAATAGTTATCATTCTACTATTGGTATGGCCCCGTTTGAGGTATTGTATGAAAGGAGATATAGATTTCCTATTGGGTAGTTTGTGGTTGGTAAAGTGGAGATAATTGGCCTAGATTTTGTTCACCAAGCTATGGATAAGGTGAAGGTGATTCAGGATAGGCTTAAGACTACCCAAAGTTACCAAAAGTCCTATCCAGACGTAAGGCGAAGGGACTTGGAATTTTTGGTTAGAGATTGGGTACTCTTGAGGGTGTCTCCTATGAAGGGAGTGATGTGGTTTGGAAGAAAGGAGAAACTCAGTCCCCTATATGTTGTCTTATGCTTAGTTTTTTAAAGGGTTGGTAGTGTTGAATATGCATTAGAATTGCCTTCTAGAATGAGTTCCATTCATCTGGTATTCTATGTGTCCATTTTACAGAAGTGCGTGGGTGATCCTTCGTTGGTTGCTCCCTTGGAGAACATTGGTATTTTTGATTTTTTTTCCTATGATGAGGTCCCAATGAGGATCTTGGATCATAAATTTTATTGGTTGTGATCAAGAGATGTGGCATCAGTAAAGGTTTTATGGCAGAATCAAATGTTTAAGAAAGATACTTTGTCTTTGTTAATGTTAGATTGTGAATTCATTGTTATTTTGTTTTTTGTCTTAAAGGTAAGAGTGGAGATGTTTGGGGTTAAATATTGCTTGTATTTCCTTGTCCCATCATTCGAGGATAAATGATCCTAAGTAGGGGAGACTGAAATGCTCCAAACTTTGGCCATTGCAAATTTCTAAAGTCTTAAGTTTTTTGTTCATCATACGAATCACACCACAAGTCGTATGGCATAGTAGTGGGTCTAGGGACCTTAGTCGTATGTTGGTCAGTGTGTTGCTGGCCAAGTTCTATCCTAGTAATGAGGGACTTCATATGAGTCGTATGGTCTTATGATGAGAGGTTTAGGGGCCATTTATATGTTGTCAAGTGTCTAGCCCTTGATGTTCTAGCTTGAATACAATTTGATGGTACTAGTCATATGGTCTGGTGATGAATTAGGCAAGGGAGTCGTATGTTAAACAGAATGTGGTGTCCCACTTTTTTATTTTGTGACAACTTGAAGGTACCACTCGTATGTTGTGGAGATGAGTTGGAGGGTCAACTCTTACCCACCAGTGAGTTTTCTACAACCTTTAAGTTGAGGGTATTTTGGACTATTCCCACCCCAAGCCCTTAAGAACCCATATCTTATAACACTTATTGGGCATTCATTCTACACTTTAGAAGATCAAACTCTCCCTAAACTCACTCTAAAACTTCTAAAGAAAGATTGGTCTAGGGTTTCTTTAAGGTGGTCATCTAGAGGATTAAAGATCAAATTCTCTTTGTGAATCTTCGTAACTCAGGCTTGTGACTCTTTCTTCATTTTTAGTTCAGAATAATCATGTGTTTTAAGCATTTTTCTTGAATCATTAATAGTGGTTTTGAAAACCTTGGTTGAGGGTTTGAATGCATAATGTTGAGTATTGTTTTCTAATGGTTTAAATTGTGATTATACATGTTTTAATAATGGTTTTGCACATGTGGGTTCTTGGGGATTGTGATTTAAACTGAGGGGTCATAGTTAACCCTAACTTTATGGTTCTGGGCTTGAATAATGGTTTGATAATGGTATACGCTCAACTTGTTTGTGATATTGCCTGTGAGAATGATCTTGTCACATGTTGAATTGTGCTTTGAACTAAGGCATTCGCCTAATAATGTAAGTGGTTGGTAAATCATTTTTTGAAAGCCTTGTTGGCTACAAATTGGTTTGAATTGATAAATGGGGTTTGAATCTCTAAATTTTGAATTAAATTGATGTCTTTATTTAGACAATGGGTTCAAGTCCCAAGTTGATTAATAACAGTTATTTCATGTTGTACACTTGCAAGTGAGATAGGTATGATGATACCTATAGGATGCCTTTGGTGAGTAATTAGATTAATGGTTGTGTATGTGAAACGAATGTCTTAATTAGTATGTTCGATATGATCGGTATGTTCAAGTTCCCTAAATAAATATATGAATGGGAGGTTTGAGTCCCCCATGTTTCATACATTTGTGCTTAAGTCACCTTGATTATGCTAGGAGGCTCGAGTCCCCTATAAAATCATATGCAGATATGGATATTCTCTAGTCTATGCAGATACACGCACTGGGGCCCTTCCATTTAGGGTAGACTAGGCCTATAATTTCATGGTTATGCTACACAACACAGGTTAAGGTTTCTAAATTCATGCTAAACCTTGTTCCCTCTTCCAACATGATATATATATATATGTATGTAATTGTATATGGTTATTTGACTAATTTTTGGAAGAATGGCATTATTTTATTCCTCTATCCCTGAGTTACATGCTAGTCCTCCAACCACTATCCATCTCTGAATGTTGTATCCCCATGCGATGTAGGTACTACAACTTCTTCTACTTTTTCTGCATAGTAATCAGGTGCTCGAGCTAGTTCATGAGTTAACATTGAAGTGGCGAGCTTCCATACTTTAGAAGCCTTCATTTCATGGTATTTATATTCTTTGTCTTAGATTTTGATTAGACTTTGTTCAGGGGCATGTCCTGACATTTCATTGACTTCAAATTTATCGAGGATTTGTTGGATTACTATGGACTTAGGTGTGCTGTTTTGGTGGATTGGCTCGATGATGGATGGTTGTTCAGTTACCGATTATTGGTTTAGACATCTTATGATTTGATATAAGTTTTATCTTACACTATCTTGTTACATGTTTGAAATTCATCTAACACTTAAAGAAATTTTAATAACTAGGTTAGGTGAAGGGGATGATCTTCGATTCACGTGGGACTTAAGACACCCATCACAACCAAGCCCTGGTTCTGGTCATGACAATAATATTAGCCATCCATCGGAATTGCATCATCTTATCTGCAGTGCCCATTTGTTTCCTTATTATTTTTTATATCTTATCTATGCAGTAATCAACTTCAGCAGTATTCACTGGTGGTTGTAAATCAGGTCCAATGCAAGATTTTTAAAATAGTCCTCGGTGAGATGTTCACCCGAACTTCTCTAATAGTCAATGAAGTAATTGGCTCACCACCCTTCCACAAGTTGCCCTGTGGGTATTGTCTTTTTAGCTCCTCTTTGTAGGTTGCGTGAAACTCCCATACTAATATGGGGCTAAATTTTTCGAGGGATGTGGTAATCCATTGAAAATGGTATGGTTGAAACGGAGGCTCAAACTCTGGCATTTATGACATACCTGCAGTGGTTAACCTACACTCCAAACATATTCCCCTCTTAGGGTTACCTGTGGTTGGGTTTACTACCAACCACTCATTGTATGTTTTTTGCATCTTAAGGTAGCCCTACCATTCAATGATGGGTCCCAGAAAAGGTTCAATGGACAATGAAATTTAGGGTAGTGGTAGTTGGACATCAATGGGAGTAGCATACTCCTCATTTCCGCTCTCAGCTTTTATATCATAGGAGCTCGATTCTTCCTTACCGTCACCATTATCATTTTCTTCTTCATCACCATCATCGTCATTGTCGTCTTCAGAAGATGATGGTGTATGTGTGATATTCCGGCTTTGACTAGAATATTTTACATTTTTTACAAGGATAATTATGTGTCTTTAAGAAACTATTAGTGTATTTAATGTTGGGTTTTACTGTATTTCAGGTAAAAGACTTAGAAAAAGGAACAACTGGGAAAATTACAAGCTAAAGGCCCTTGGCGGTCTAACTGATGGGCCGTCAACACTGTGATGGACCATTAGGGTGCCTGTCAGCTCTAAGTAGAAAGGAAGAATTGGATGACTCAAGTGACGGTCAAAGGGACGGACCGTTAGGACACTGACGGGCCGTTAACTTGGCCGTTAGAACCAACCAGAATGCACACCATCCTAGAATTGAGCAACTGTCGAAGCGACAAACCGTCAAGCCATTGATGGACCGTCAGTTTGGCTGTCAGACCTGAGACATGACATGTATAACTAGAATTCTAAGCGACTGTCCAAGTGAGGGACTGTCAGGCCACTGATAAGCTATCAACTTGACCGTCAACCATGACGCAGCAATCTACAGTTTGAATCTTAAATCCCCTTTACCTAGAAACCTATAAATACCTAGTATAGGGTTTAATTAGGTATCTTTTCATCTATCTTTAATTTTTTGAATACTTTTGTAACGTAAATCTCTCTGAGAAACAAGATGATATTTTGGATATTATCATTTTATTCACTGATTCATTCACGATCAAGAACAATATTGTGAATCTTTGTAAGTAATTTTCTCTAATTATTAATGAAAAACACATTGATCTCTTCTTCTTGTATGATCATTGGCTAAAGCTCCCATAACTAGGGTAATGGGAGCCTTGATATGAATTGTTGCTTAGGGTTGTGAGAATGCCTAAATTCTGTAACTAATTGCAATTGTATAATCTCCTCTTCATAATTATGATATTTCTTGGTTGTAAACTTGAAGGGTGAGCCCAAGAACACCACTTGTTTGGCTAAAAGTGTGTTGGGAAAAGAGGAGTTTTACAAGGAATTCAAAGGCTCTAACCTTTGGGTTATGGGCTGATTCTTTAATAGGATCAACCCACTTGAGAAATCAATTGAACATTTCACTGCATTCTTTAAGTTCAAAAGAATTAAAGGGTATCTATCTATTATTGTTGAGAAACAAATAGATAAAATATAGAGTTTAATCAATCTTGCAATTGAAATTGTTCATTGGGAATTTGGGATATCTCACAACCCTGACTACTTTAACATCTTGGTTAACATAATCCTAGTTTAGTTATTCTCATTGAATTCAAACTTGCACATAAATACTCATTAGCTTGAACGCAACTTGCTACAAGTATCAAATACTGTTAATAAACAAACCCCCTTATTCTGAAACCTTTGATCAATAGTCCATTAATAATCATAACACTTAGTTTACACAATATTACCTATGGAATTCGACCCCAACCTAGTTGGGTTCTATATTTGACAGCGACCGCTTACACTTTATAATGAGAGTTATAATTTGGCATATAAAATTTTGGCGTCATTGCCGAGGAATTATGGTTTTTAATTAACTTTATGAGTGTTAATTAACATTTGGTCAAGTTTCCTAATTTTACTTTTATTTGTTGTTTTTTATCGTTACAGTTTCTTTGTTGTATATGCCATAAACTAGAAGGTCAGGAGAACTATTATTACCTTTTAATCTAGAACCTTATCTTATTGGCAGAATGGCGGAACAACTAGAATCTGAAAGATTAGCCGCCTTGGCTAATGCACAACTCAATCAGCGAAATTCTGATAACCCAAGTCGGGGGCTAATGACCCCCCCAATCAACAAATACTGTTCATAACGAGATGATGACTTGGGGGATGAAGATCTGATTGATCCTGCAAATAGGAGACGTGTGGAGAATATAGCTACAGTAATGAATCGAAATCGGCCAGTTAGAGAGAGAGCAAATCTCAACCGGCTGTGTAGTTTGCATTTGATGAAAAAGATGATATTGATCTGGATGAAGCTGGTGATACAGGAGCAATTATTCCACCACCAATAGCACCAGGTGTAAATTTCAACATCACAAGCACTATGATACAGTTTTTAAACCTCAAAGGGTTATTTGGTGGACTTCCAAGGGATAACCTAAATATGCACCTAGCAAACTTTATCAACATCTGCAATTCTTTTGACAACCCTAGAGTTGGGTAGAATGCTATCCATCTATAGTTATTCCCATTGTCTCTGCCTGGGGAGGAAACAGTGTGGCTGAATAAATTAGCTCCTAATTCTATAACAAATTGGAGGTAATTGAAAGGAGCTTTCCTAGAATGGTTCTTTCTGCATTCAAGGATATAACAGTTGAGGGATGAGATTTGTAACCTCAGGCAGTTACCAAATAAATCTCTTTATGAGACATTGGTGATATTCACAAAAAATTTGACTCAGTGCCCAAATCATAAGATAACTATAGAGCATTTGGTGGAAACATTCTATAGGGCTTCACGAAGCCAACTGTGGACAATGCTATAAGGGGAGCATTCATGGACCTTACTTTTATAGGGGCTGCAGAGATGTTGGAAAGAATAACTAAGACAAGTAGAGCTTGGCATACCAGAGATTTTGTAGTAGCAAGTAATATTGTTCTACTGGGATGTCAGCTGAATAACGCAGGCAAGAAGAGAAACATGAACAGGATATGGCACATATGAATACCAAGATGGATTTGTTCACAAAGCATTTACTATCCGGGAAGACAAAAAAGGTTAAAGCCATTGGGTCTCAAGGTAGGGGAGCTGAATCAAATTTTGAGGAAGAGGTGAACTACTTGAGAATCAAGGTCGGAATTATTATCACAAAGCTGGTTATAGAGATCATGGTCAAGGTGGTTTGAAAAATAAGAATGATGGGATTGGATTGTATGTACCTTCTGGGAATCCTGAAAATACTGCTACTAGTTCTTGTAAGATGTCGATGGAGAATATGATGACTAAGTTGTTAAAAAGGGTAGAGTCAACTGATGCTAGAGTGAGAAATATAAAGAGTGATCTTTTATCTATAAGTTTATTAGTAGACTCACATTCGACTTCCATTAAACAACTAGAGCAGCAGATGAATCAACTATCGACTGCATTCAATCAGAGAAAAAGCAAAACATTGCTAATTGATACCATGGAAAATCCGAGGAATAATAATTCTTGCATGGCTATCACCACGAGAAGTGGTAAAGTGTTACCTGGCCCTTCTATGGGAAAACCTGTTATAGATGATAGGGTGGAGATAGAATCGAAGGAAGAAGAAGAATATCTAGTAGAATCTGATAAATTGGAAAATAATGAGGTCCCATCTAAATAGAAGCAGATTGATGAGTTTGAGAAAGGTAAGGGAAAGGAAGGAGAGACATTAGTTACCAAAATGCTAAAAATACCTCCTATGTTCCCACACAGATTGCAGAAGAAGGATGATAACAAAAAATTTTGCAAGTTCATGGTCATATGAAAGCAGCTAATAGTAAATGTGCCCTTGGTTGAGGTGCTAGAACAAAAGTCGGGCTATGCTAAATTCATGAAGGATCTTATGACTAAGAAGCGGACAGAGAGCTATGATCCGGTGAACAATCTTAACCACTGTAGTGATATCACTATAAGATCGTTAGTATAAAAAAAAGCTAATCCAGGAGCATTCACTATTCCATGTACTATTAGATCTCTTGATTTTACGAAGGCCCTATGTGATCTTAGGAAAAGTATTAATTTGATGCCACTAGTGATCTTCAAGATGTTAGGTTTGGGAGATCCTACACCCAACAATATGCAGCTCTTGATGGCAGATAGATCAGTTAAGAGGCCAATTGGAATATTATATGATGTGCATATGAAGGTGGCTAGTTTTATCTTCCCCGTTGATTTTTTGATCCTGGATTACAAAGTGGACTTCGAGGTGCCTATAATCTTGGGTAGACCTTTCCTCGTAATCGAAAGTGTGTTTATTGATTTGTAAGCCAATGAGTTGCAGTTTAGGCTCAATGATGAATTGGTCAAATTTGATGTTTGCCAATCAATGAAGCAGCAAAATGAGTTGAGTATGTTCTCGATCGTTGATTTATATTATGAAGATGAGTATGAGGTATCGATTGAGGAGAAATTTATTGTGGAGACATTGGGTACAGTACTGATGAACTTTGATAGTGATGGAATCAAAGAATATGATAAGACTGTGTATGCGCTAACAGGAATAGGGTTATACTTTTATGCCACCAAGAAGCTGGATTTAGACCTAAAAAATTGTCCAACACCACCGGTTAAGCCTTCCATTGAGTAGCCACCGGTATTGGAGTTTGAGGAGTTGTAGGATAATTTGTGGTATGTGTCTCTTGGCAGTGGAAACACCTTACTGGTAATTATTGCAGCAGACTTAGAAAAACAGTAGGTTAAGGCCCTTATCTCTATGCTTAGTAGGTACAAAAGGGCTATCAAATGGATGATTGTTGATATTATTGGTATTCCTTCGGGCATCTGTATCCACAAAATCCAGCTAGAGTAAGAGTGCATACCGACTATTGAGCATCAGCACAGATTAAACCCTCCGATGCAAGAAATGGTTAAAAAGGACATTATTAAATGGATCGATATAGGGTAGTGTACCCAATCTCTGCTAGCAAGTGTGTAAGTCTTGTACAATGTAAAAGGGGGCATGACTGTGATTACTAATGAGAAGAATGAGTTGATTCTGCTTAGACCAATGACTGGGTGGTGAGTCTGTATGGACTATCGGAAGTTGAACTCGTGAACATTAAAAGATCACTTTCCAATGCCTTTTATGGATCAAATACTTGATCGCTTGGCAAGAAGGGGTTGGTACTGCTTTTTGGATGGGTATTGGTGATACAATCATATCTCTATAACCTTGAAAGACTAGGATAAAACAACATTTACGTGCCCATATGGAGCGTTTTTATTTAAGAAATATCTTTTGGATTATGTAATGCACCGGCCACATTCCAGTGGTGCATGATATTGATTTTCTCAGACATAGTGGAGGTCACCTTAAAGGTTTTCATGGATAACTTCTCTGTAGTGGGTGATTCATTTGAATTGTGTTTGGAGAACTTGAGTAAAGCACTGCAAAGATGCGAGGAATTCAATATCGTGCTGAATTGGGAGAAATATGACTTCATGGTGAAAGAGGGCATTATGCTTGGACATTGGGTTTCAGCAAAAGGGATTAAGATTGATCGGGCTAAGGTGGAAGTTATAGAGAAACTACCTCCCCCCCATGTTAGTGAAGGGAGTCTGTAGTTTTCTTAGTCATCCTGAATTCTATCGAAGGTTCATTAAAGACTTTTATAAGATTGCAAATCTATTTTGCAAACTGTTGGAGAAGGAGGACAAGTTTGTATTCGATGATGACTGCAAAAAGGAATTTGAATGCCTTAAGGAGAAGCTAGTGGCTACTCCGATAATTGTTTCTCCAGACTGGTCTAGGCTATTCAAAAGCATATGCGATGCGAGTGGAGTGGCACTTGGGGTTGTACTTGGTCAAAAGAAAAAGAAATGGTTTCACCGCATTTATTATGTGAGTAAGACGTTAAATGAGGAACAGAAAAATTATATTGTTACTGAGCAGGAGCTTCTCACTATTGTTTATGCATTTGAGAAGTTCCGAGCATACTTTTTGGGAACCAGGGTGGTAGTTCATACAGACCACGCTGCTTTCAGGTACTTAATAGAGAAGAAGGATGCCAAACCAAGGTTGATCAGATGGGTGCTGCTTCTGCATGAATTTGATTTTGAGGTCAAAGACAGGAAAGGTTGTAAAAATAAAGTTATAGACCACCTATCCAAGCTAGATGAAGATCAGTACACCATAAAAAAGCTTGACATTGATGATGCTTTCCCTGATGAACAAATCCTTGCTACTACATTTGAAAGGGTGCCTTGGTATGCAGATATTGCCAACTTTGTGGTGAGTGAGATTATTCTGGAGAATCTTTCTTTTCATCAGAAAAAGAAGTTTCTTCATGATGCCATACGATACTTTTGGGATTAGCAGTACCCTTTTAGGTGTTGTGCCAAAAATATTATTAGAAGGTGTATCCCAAAAGTTGATATATTGAATATTCTGGAAGCCTACCATGCTTCCCCAGTAGGGGGACATCATGCAGATGATCGTACGGCAAGAAAAGTATTGCAAAGTGGCTACTATTGGCCAACCCTATTCAAGGATGAATACTAGTTTGTGAGAAGATGTAACCAGTGCTAAAGACAAGGATCGATCTCGAAACACAATAAGATGCTCATCGCAAAAATGGAGGTTGATTCGATATTTGGGGTATCGATTTCATGGGGACTTTTTGAGTTCTTATGGATTGAAGTATATCCTGGTCGCTAAGGACTATTTGTCCAAATGGGTTGAGGTTTTTTTTTTAGCTGACAACGAAGGCAAAGAAGTGGTTACCTTTCAGAAGAAGAACAACTTCTCCCAGTTTGGGGTACCACGTACTGTCACAAGTGACGAGGGATCCCATTTATATAACAAGATGTTCCGGGATACTTTTGCAAAATATGGTATGAAACAACATAAGGTAGAATATCCATACTACCCACAAACTAGTGGGAAAGTGGAGATGTCAAACCGAAAAATAAAAGATATTTTTGCCAAAATGGTGAATGCTGGAAGAAAGCATTGGTCTTGAAAGCTTGATGATGCTTTGTTGGCATATCGGATGACTTTAAAGACACCTATTCCGATGTCACTGTATCAGATAATGTACTAAAAGGCATGCCACATACCAATTAAGCTGGAGCATAAAGCTTTGTGAGTGCTCAAGCGATTGAATCTGAATTAGATGGAAGTAGTAGAGCTAAGGTTGTGGCAGCTGAATGAGATGGATGAATTCTATCTCAGTTCTTATGAGAGAGTAGACATGTATAAATAAAGAATGAAGAAGTACCACAATCGTAGGATTGAAAAGCGAGATTTTAAAATAGGCAATTGGATATTACTCTTCAACTCTAGATTAAAGCTCTTCCTAGGTAAACTCAAGTATAAGTGGTCTGGCCTATTTAAAGTCACATAAGTCTACTCATCTAGAGTAGTTAGACTAAAAATAAAGATAGAAATGTCTTCAAAGTAAACAAGCAGTGAGTCAATCTATACATCGGTCCAATGGATTTGGTGAAATGCTTAGGTATAGTTTATCTTGATGAAGCCTGAGTAATTGAGTTGAAGGAGTCGTGTCGCGATGTTAAATCAAACACTAGTGGGAGGAAACCCACAGTGTGTTCTTTTAATTATAGTTAGAAATATTTGTTTTTCTGGTGCAATTTGATGTGGTTGTTGCAGTGTGCAGGAATAAGAATTCAGGGAAATAGGAAATGACCAAGCTAAAGCTTTGTGACAGGGACCCTAACGAACCATCAACTATCTGACGGGCCGCCAGTAAAGCCATCAAGGCCATGATAAAAATCGATCATTCTGTTTAAGGACCGACGGATAAAGTGACAGACTGTCAACGGAACCATCAACATGGAGCCACAAATCTGAGCTACTAGAAATGAACTAATAGAAATTCCGATAGACGGTCAACAAGTTGATCGACCATCACCTATAACATCATGATGAAGCAGAATGGTTGAGGTTCTGGTAAGGACTAATAGAGAAACCGATGGAATATCAGTTTTACCATCAGCTAAACCATAGATTTTAAAAGTATCGGGTTGAGTCGCCCAATATTAGTGGAGTTATTTTGACCCGACGCAAAAGGTATTTAACTGGATAATAGGAGACAATTACATGCACATTTCAATCTGTTTAACTCCTGAAATGGTTTAAATTCCTCTGCATTCACTGTCCCAAAGAATATTCATCTTCTATGAGGACTCTTCATCTTATTTTCTTCTCCTATTTAAACAAATTCTATTCTCCATTGGTCTCATTAGTTCCATAAAGCAAATCCTCACTCTTTGAAAACAAGCAATAAATCATTAGTTACTTTTAAGTTCTATAAGCTCGGAGTAGTGAAGAATACTTCAAGAGCAAGGTATAAATGCAACTTTTCTTTGTTGTTTGGAATGATAAACATGTTAGGGTGAGAGTATAATATTGTTTGAGAGAACTTTTTCTTTTTGTTGTTGATTATGATACTATTAATTCAAAAACTGGTAAATTTTGATCTGGGTAAATTTTAAGTAACCCATGACCCAGAAGTGGTGAAAATAGTGCGTACATTTAGAATTGATGCCATGATTTTTGTACTTAATGAGTATATACACACCAAATGTTCGACAATTTGAGAAAAATAAAACTAATGTTGAAAAGTATGGCTGACGGCCAAACTGATGGACCACCAAATACTTGATAGACCATCACAAAAGCCGTTGCCATCGATGATCAAAAATACTTTTTGGTTATTCCTTAATGAACAAATTGATAGATCATCAATCCCCTGATAGATGTTCAACTTGACTTTCACCAAGCTTCTGAGAGATTACTTCATTGTTTAAGCCTTGACAGTAAAAGTGACAAATCATCATTATCTCGACAGACCGTCAGCCTATCTGTTAAGTCAAATCTGTACTTTATTTCTTTCTGATTATGACAAGCAATCAATTGTTTGTTCCCTATTTAGGCAAAGTGATGCAAAAACTACCCTTACAACAAGGTGGTGGTAGGCCTCAACAATCAGGTGGCAGTGGTGAACCGACTCGGAATGAAGAACTACACGCCTTCAACACTCATCAATGGGATAGAATGACCCAAGTACTCTTCCAGTGTAGGGAGAAAAGTATGAGTGAAAGAAGCAGAAATACTACTTCTAGCCCTGATGAGGAAGGGGTTAACATATCAATCCCCGACCGAGTTGAGGCATCAGAAACTAAGGTTGCTACTGTGATTAAAAGTAAGGACCCTCAGATGCAGGAATCCACTTGATGGTAGATTGAGGAAGCATGGTAGCACTTCTTTGATGGGATTGAACCAATAGGGAATAGACTAATCAAATGGGCCATATTTGAAAAATACCAAATTATCACATCCGAACTTTATGAGTATCTGGAGCTTAAAAAGAGGTTTAATGAGTACGTGTTAGGATGGATGAGCAAACCTCTCGACTCATACTACCTAAATCATGTGTAGGATTTCTTTGCTAATTACTTAGCACTGTTGGAGAAGAAGTGTAATAAAGTCACTAAGATGAATGATATGCTAAATAGGTCATAGGTTCCTGTGAAAGGGGTCAGTATTGACATTTTTGAGTGAACTCTAAATAGGCTGTTGTTTGATCCAAACTATGAGCCAGTAGCTGTAATTTCAAAGCTTAAGCATCATATGTTTACTAAAGTAGAGAAAAGTCCTTAGTTCGATCAACTTCTGGCAGACGAAGGCAACCCATCATGGTTTTATAACACTAAGAAACGCTGATGTATGAGCTGATGCTAACACATTTGAAGATTTTAACTCTGAATAATTGTGAAGTCTTAAGTAAATTTTATTGTTTTTGATCATTTTTGCATGTAAATTTGATACAAGTGATCAGGGAGAAAACCAAAGGAAAGAAGAATAAAACTGTTGAAATATGGTGGAAATAAGCTAAAATGTATCTAAAGATCATTTTGAAGCATCGTCATACATGGGATAGGCTGTCAAAGTCACCATCATGATTAGATAGAACCTGAGAAGATTCGATGAACTGTGATGATGATTCAGAAGGGCCGTCAAATATCTGACATATCATCAAAATCACTGTCAACTTAGGGGCAGAGTATGCTAATTTCCAGTGAAGTGTGATGCCAGTTTGCAAGCGCCGTCAAGATCTTTAACACGCCATCAGGAATATCGTCTGAAGATTCATAAGATAACAATTCACTGGAATCTTTAATGACATCTCACACACGTCGTCAGGTGTCTGACACGCCGTCAAAAGTATCATCATCTAATTCGAAGAGAAAACTAAAACTTTAATTTTGTTTCCTTAATTAGGGTTTACTATTTAAAGACTTGTTTTAGGGTTTTTAAGAAAAAGGATTGGTCATTATCTATGAGACATTAACTTTGAGAAAAGAGGGTTTTACATTGCTCTCTTTCATCAATTATTCTTCTTGTTTCTTATCAACTATTTTTGGTCTTCCACCTTGTGATTAAATTGAAGGAGCTACTTGTTGTTTTTCCTCCATTCATAAGTTGATCCTTATCATAATAATTCAACTTGTTATTTCATTCAATAAATCATGAGCGGCTAATTCCATTAGCCGGACTTATAGGATCCATGGATTAGGGTTTGATTTGATACTAGGTGTTTAAAGGATTAAAAGAGTAGTAGAATATCTTTAAATTCTGTTGTTTTAACTGAAATCTAGTGGTTACAAACATTAGATTATGCCTCAGGTTTTATTTCCTTCTAACGGAGAAATAGACTAGAGGTCGTGAATTATCAACAGGGACTCGAAAGCTACCAATATTTTGTTTAATGATTGATGCCGTAATAGGATTAATCTACCTAAGATAACATCCTATTGGAAATAGATAAGTTATCTAAGTTAGAGAATTAGATAATAAATAGTCTGGTAAGGTCGAGAGATAAGTTAGAAAGTATCATAGTCAAGGACAGTCTGCTGTTCTACATACTTTAAGAATCCCAATCATTACCTAGTATCTGTCAACTCATAAAAGCCATGGTGAACATAACTCTGGTTTCCCATTTATCTTGATTACAAACACTAAAGTATTGAAAGTGACATTTGACTTTCTGTGCAACTTAAACCCCCATCTTTCGAAAACAGTAAACTATCAGTAAAGTATTTCAAAAACAAATCAAAGTTCACACCCTATTCCCTGTGGGATTCGACCCCAACCTAGTTGGATTTTATATTGACAACGATTGATTACACCCATTCAAGAGTATAATTGGAGTGTTATCAAAAATGGCCCCATTGCCGGGGAATAGGGTTGTAGACTAAAAGTTTGTACGCAAAAATTTGCTGATCGTTAAGTTTCCTTAATTTACATTTATTTGTTGCTTTTGTTTATTATAGGTATTGTGTTGTTTATGCCAAACACAAGAAGTTTAGGAGAACCACTATTACCAATCAATCTAGAACCTCAACTGATAGGAAGAATGGTTGAACAATAGGAAGTAGAAAGACTAGCTACTATGGCCAAGGCTCAGGTAAATATGCAAAATTTGGGTTAGCAAGAAGATCACCTGAACCTTGATGATGAAGACTTGGGTGATGAGAATTGTTGAATCCTCAAAAACCAAGGCGAGTTAAATAAGTACTGCACCAGTGCAGTGAAATAGCAACAGAAATCATCCAGTCCAAGGAAGATATGGGCAATAGCCTATGCAATATGAGGTTGATAAATATGATGAAGAAATGGACGGAGCTGGTGCAACGGGTGCTATCATTCCTCCCCCATTGGCATTAGGTGCAAAATTCAGCATAACAAGTACCGTAATCCAACTCCTAAATCTGAAAGGGTTATTTGAAGGTTTGTCTGGTGATGATTCGAACATGCATTTGGTGAACTTCATCACCATTTGCAAATCCTTTGACAATCCGGGAGTGAGCCAGAATGTGATCAGGTTAAGATTGTTTCCTTTGTCTCTGTCTGGGGAGGCAACAATATGGAATGAGTTAGAGCCCGATTCTATAACCAACTGGAGATAGTTGAAAGATGCATTCCTAGATCGGTTCTTTCCACCCTCTATAAGAGTACAGTTGAGGGACAAAATTAGCAACTTTAGACAACTTTCGACTGAAGCACTGCACAAATCGTGGGAAAGATTTAAGAAAAAACTTGCACAATGTCTGAACCATAATATGATGGATTTGCACTTGATGGAGACTTTGTATAGAGCTTTTAACTCTGTGATGAATCCTATTGTTGACAATGTTGCAGGTGGTTCATTCATTGACCTCTCTTTTCTGGATTCTTCTGACATGCTGAATAGAATGACCAAGCATAGTCGAGCTTGGCACACTAGGGATTCTGTAGTGTCTATCCCAACTATTGCTGGTGTTATTACTGTAGAGCAATATAGAAGGGATGAGGGGCAAGATCAGGACATAGCCCACTTGAAGACGCAGATGAACTTGCTAGCCAAGAACTTGCTATTTGGCAAGACTAAAATACTTAAGGCTGTGGAATCTCAGGGTACTGTGTCTATAGGTGTTGATGCTTAGGCAAACTATGTGAGTAATCAGGGGGGTTCCGAGGCAATAGCCAAGGGAACCAAGGTTGGACTTTCAATAACAAGCCTAATTATAAAGATAGAGAACAGGGACATTAGAAATAATAATGACAGGAGTGGTTTGTATATTCCTCCTAGAAGTTGGGATGCTGGAACGACTAGTTCTAGCAAGATATCTATGGAAGACATGATAAAAAATCTGTTAAAGGGAGTTGAAGCTACCAACTCAGGGGTAACTACTATGAAAAGAAAATTTTCTACCCTCAGTTAGTTGATTAGCTCATACTCTGCTTCTATTAGGAAGTTGGACCAACAGATGAGCCAACTGTTGGCTACTCTAAACCAGAGAAAAGATGGTACTTTACCTAGTGATACACTTCAAAACCCGCGGACTGATGGCTCTTGTTTGGCGATTACCACTTGAAGTAGAAAGATGTTATCTGGCACTTCTATGGGCAAAGCTGTAGAGAAGGAGGTAAATATTGATGAATTAGAAGGAAGCAATCCAGTAGAGTCTGAAAAGATAGATGGTTTTGTTGATATTTTAGTAAAAAAAAATGAAAAGAAAGGGGAAGTAGTATTGAAAGAAATGCCAATACCACCACCTCACTTTTCTCAGAGATTGAAGAAGAAAGCAGTCAACGAAAATTTAGCAAGTTCATGTCAATAATGAAATAACTGACAGTGAAAGTGCCATTGATGGAGGCAATAGAGCAAATGCCAAACTTTGCTAAATTTATGAAGGAATTGCTAATAAATAAATGGAAGGTAAGTTGTGAGCTGGTGGACAACATCCAGCACTGTAGCACTGTTTCTTCACAATCCTTAGTGCAGAAAAAGCCTGACCCTGGAGAATTTACCATACCGTGCACAGTTGGGTCCATGAAGTTTACCAAAGCTTAATGTGACTTAGGAGCAAGTATTAATCTGATGCCCCTTGATATCTATAAGAATCTTGGACTTGGGGAACCTACCCCCACAATGATGCATCTTGTGATGGAAGATAGGTCAGTGAAATGACAAGTTGGTATATTGCATGATGTTTCGTGAAGGTGGGTAACTTTATTCTGCCTGCAGACTTCGTGATATTGGATTGTGATATTGATTTTGAGGTACCCATCATCTTGGGTAGACCATTATTATCCACGAGAAGAGTGTTGGTTGATATGGAGCTCAATGAGCTAAAGTTCAGGTATGGAAAAAGAGAGGCCAAATTTAAAATACATCCTCCTATGAAGCAGTTGGAGGAGATGAATATCTTCTCGGTCGTTGATGTATTCTAGGAAGATGGTAATGAGGTAGTGATACGGCATCTTGACAAATTCTGAGTAGTCGAGATAACCCAGTCATGTCGCAACATTAAATCAGGCGTTGTTTGGGAGGCAACCCAATGTTTTAATTTTATTGCACTTATGTTTTTAATATTTGTAGCTAAGAGTCATACAAAGGAGGTGAACTAGTTTCAGTCAACTTGAGGAGGATTGACGTCAATTTTGATGGCCTATCACAAGTATGACAAGCCGTGAGAAATAGCGTCAAAATACTTAAGTCAAAGCCCTATTCTGTTAAGGCTGATGACAATTCTGAAGCACCATCAAGTATATGATGTGCCGTCAAAAATATCGTCAAAGGAGTTAAGCCCAGCTTAAAAATTTTGGGCTAACCCAGCCCAGCCACAGCAGTTTACATTCCCGTGTACCATAGGTCTTTTCCTATTAGTTTTAATTTTCTTTCCTTAGTGAGTTATTTACCTTTCTTTGTCAAAGTTATTTCTATTAAAGGCAAAATTCTTAAAAACTTCCTTGTTGAAGCCTGAGGATCAAGTCAAGAAACCTTCTCTCTCTCTCATCTCAGGTTTCTTTCACTTAAAATTCTATGTTCTCAAAGTGCATCAACTAAGTGTCGACACTCAGGTATGAGAAAAACTTCAACTTCATTTTTTTAGATCAATTGTGAACTATAAGAGACCTTGGTTTCGAAGGAGTGGGTTGAACCCACTAACATTATTCAAGCTCCTTCGAAACCTAGGGTTTGTAAGAGAATGCAGTATAATTTCATAGAAATCTCAGTAAAGAACATGACCAAAGTTGAAATTGAGAATAATGGTAGAAGAAAAATCAAGTAAAAAGAAGTTAGAAGTTATAATGTTGTCTGACGGCAATGTTCACGGCCTTGCACCTGTGTGATGGCCATTCAAAAATTCTGTCAAAAGCTGAGAAAATTTTGCAGATTCTGGAAAAGGTTGACGATGCTTTTGAAACACCGTCACACCTGTAACGGCAAATCAGAAAGGTCGTCAAACCTGGGAACTAAAAATAGTGTTGATGTTAAACTGAGGTGATCCTTCTTCTTTTCTTGTTTGATTATGAGTACTAATTGAGGATTTATGCATTGTACAGAACTGAGCATGGCACCTAAGAGGAAGAATCCAACCACACCAAAGAAATCAGCTAAAGAGAGTGTACCTCAAAAACTTGTCAATGAGGACTCTAATTATGAAGACGAAGAGCCTTTGCTTAGATGGAAAAAAAAGAGGGCTATTCCAAAGACTCCGCCTCTACCTACCCTATTGAGGTGGAGGATACGGATGATACTAAGGTGATAATCTCATCTGAGCAAGCTTTGGAGGAACAAGGATCTGAACACACTGAGCAGGGGTCTAAGAGCACTGAACAAGAAGTTGAAACTGAAGATTCCGATAGGCCTGCAACTGAACAAACTGAGTCTGAATCACCATCTTTGGAATAGCAAGGTGATAAGAATTCTACAGTACGTGGAACTTTGGTAAAATAAAAAAACCTGAAGGTTAGGAATAATGTGAGATGGAAAATCCCTAGGGCTGAAACAATTTATTTGGATGGACTTTGCAGAACAGATCGACGAAGTGCCAGAAGGCCAATTATAGAGGAGAAGAAGATTATCACTATAGGGTTGATCAGATGCCCTGAGGTGATGCATAAAATAAAGGAGTATGGTTTGGAGTGGAATACTAGGGGAAGCGGTGTTTACTGTCCTTCGTTGGTCTGGGAGTTCTACGCGAACTACCAGGCTTTGGTGGAAAATATATGCAAAGAAGGGGATAGAACTTCAGATAAGCCTCTTCTGACCAAAGTTGTAGTACGTGGAGTGAGGGTGGATGTATTAGATGCCACCATAAATAGTTTTCTTCATGGGACAGCCTTCGTCCCATAAGCCACCTCACCTACATTTTATTCTCGGTTGAAGAATCAGGAAAATCAGCGCAAGTGGCTAGCAACTCTTATAGCAGATGGGGAACTGGAGTGGTTGAATAATCCGGCAGAAAAGATTACCAAAGCTTCTCTAAATTCAGAGTCAAGATTTTGGTGGGGTTAAATACGAATTCATTTGATACCCACCAAGGGAGAAAACATATTAGGGGATGATCGAGCAATATTGGTTGCAAGGTTGATAGATAAAACCCCCTTGGATTTTGGAGAAATTATAGTGGAAAAGATCAAGATTCAACTCGCAAGACCTGATGTTGCATATCCATTCCCATGTCTGAATACTAGGTTGTGTGAAGTAGCTCATGTACCTGAGATTTCAGGTATTGATAATGAGATACATGCCAAGAAGACTCACAACCCTATCAGCAAAAATAAAATTTGGCCAGGTTTGCGACTTAATCAAGATATAGTTGGTGCAGCAGATCCTCCAGTCACTAAGACTATTTTAGCACAATATGTGGGGGTGCAAAGCCCCAAAAATGTACTGCCACCACCACCAGCACACTCAGCTCAGGCAGGTTCAGTTCCTTAAAGTGAGCCAACTGCTTCAGTTCCTCCAATAGTAACAAGGTCGGTATTTCAGCTGATTGATATCAAGAAGGTAGCTAGGCAAGCGAAGTGGTGTGAGGTACAACTACAGGTCTTTCCCAAATAATTTGCAGCTGTTGTAGACAAAAAAGTCAAAGCTGCACTCGATGTTGCACTAGAATCTTTCATGACCTTGCCTGGGTTGGTGGCAGATCTTAATAACAAATTTGATGCTCAGGTAAGAAAGATAATAGATGCTGATCTCGCTGCTTTTAGGGCTGCATTGGACAAGGTAAAGTTTGAGGTTGGGATGCTATAGTAGCACCAAATTATGGTGCCAACAGGATCAGCCATGCATGATATAGAGAAAGACATTCCTATACTTGATCATGCTGCAAATTCCCTGAAGAAAAGAAAGAAAAAGAGGGGAAAAAAAGGCAAAAGCAAAAGAGATAAGCCTGATAGTGAAGAAGAGAGAAAGGCTAAAAAGAAAGCAAAGAAGAAGGCAGAGAAGGAGAATTTAAAAAGGGCAAGACTGGAGTCTCTGGCTGACACAGAGAAATGGGAAGCAGCTATTAGAACTAGAGCTTTAGGTGCTACATCGAGCCAGGCTCTAGCTACTACAAAGGCAGATGTTACGAGTGGGGAAAAGATAGCTGATGATGCGATGGCAGGGTCGGAGACCTAGGACCCACAGGCTTGACTATTTTCAGGTATATCCTAACCCTTGGTGCTTTTTATTTCTGGATTTTAAGTTGAGGGTATAGGGAAACTATTATTGTAAAATGTTCTGTGGATAATTAGGAGTAGAACAAATACTTGAGGCAGTTAGCTCATTTTGTGAATTTTAAGTACCTCTCCACTGGTCTGATATGCTGTGAACTGTGTGAAGTGCATCTAGTGTGACCACTGTGTATCTTTTTGTGGCACTAGCGTGACAAATAAATAACATGTAGAAAACAAATGCATGAAATAGATGAGTAAAGATGTGTTATATACTTGTGTGCCATGTACATGTAAGGTCTTACTAGGTTTCCATTGTGAATTGAATCTATAACTTGCCCAGTTAGTTGTGCCATAGTCATAGGATAGGCATTTAGGAAAGGATCATAGGTCATTTTTGCATGTTAACCCATTTTAGCTTAAATGACCATCCAAGTGTGAACAATATCCATTTATCCTTTTTTAGCCTAAATATCCTAATTCTTTCTTGTACACCTTTCACCTTTCTATTACATCACAATGAACCTATTTTTGCCCTGGTATTCCTTGGACACTGTGTACCTTGACTTAGGCAAATAGCCTAAGTTGAGGGTGGCTACTATAGGGGTGCATAATGCATTATGAGTATGAAGAGAGGTAAAATAAGGAAAATGAATAACAAGTTGGGTGTAGTGAAAAAGCAAATAGAAAAGAGAAAACTGGAAAAGTTGATCTAATGCTAGAACAGAGAGCACCCATCTTGAGAATACTTGACAAATAAAAGTGGGAAGAAAAAAAAGGTCAAAACTTGAAACCCTATGAATTAATGTAGTGCCAAGTAGGTTTAGTCGCTATGAAATACCCTTAAATGTCATACCATCCCCTAGCCTACATTACAATCTTAGAAAAGCCCTATAGTGATCCTAACTGACTTAACTGAAGACTTCGGTACTGACTATAAGGGCAAGCCTATGGCATTCGATACGCAATGTTGGAACATCATTCTGAGAGTGATTCTTACGTTCATCCCTATGTTAATACATATAAATCTAGGTTAAAATGGGATTTCTTTGTTGTGAGGGTACACCAGGTATGTTTCTATTAACTACTTTGTTCGGAGAATGTAATTTGGGTATGTGCTAGGTTATTACTGTTGAGATTTTTACCATATCTAGATGTTTGTGATTTACATGGTTGTTTTCAAATATTAGACATAGTTGATTTTATTTTGATTGATCATAGAGATGGTGCATGTATACTGAACTGATAAGAGTAGTTAGTTGCCAAATTGTACTTTATTTACTCCTAGTTATGGTTTGGTTGCTTGAGGACAAGCAATTGTTTAAGTTGAGGGTGTTGATGTGTGAGCCGATGCTAAGACATTTGAAGCTTTTAACTCTGAATAATTGCAAACTCTTAGGGTTTGATATGATGCTAGGTGTTTAACGGATTCAAAGAGTAGTAGAATATCTTGAAATTCTGTTGTTTTAACTAAAATCTAGTGGTTCTAAACATTATATATTGCCTTAGGTTTTATTTTCTTCTAACGGAGAAATAGACTAGAGGTCATGAATCATCAACAGGCACTCGAAAGCTACCAACCTTCTGCTTAATGATTGATGCCGTAACTGGATTAATCTACTGAGATAACATACTATTGGAAATAGATAAGTAATCTAAATTTGATAGAATTAGATAATAAATTGTCTAGTAAGGTTAAGAGATAAGTCAGAAAGTATCATAGTCAAGGACAGGCTATTGTTCTACATACTTTCAAAATCCCAATCATTACCTAGTATCTATCAACTCCCAAAAGCCATGGTCAACATAACTCTGGTTTCCCATTTATCTTTATTATAAACACTAAAGTATTGAAAGAGATATTTGACTTTCTGTGAAACTTAAACCCCCATCTTTCAGAAACAGTAAACTATCAGTAAAGCATTTTGTAAACAAATCGAAGTTCACACCCTATTCTCTGGGGATTCGACCCCAACCTAGTTGGGTTTTATATTGACAATGATCGCTTACACCTATTTAATAATGTAATTTGACCGTTATCAAACACATAGCTAAATCATCCCTAAGTTTTAGGGTAAAGTTTTAGTGGGCGAATGTGAGGCTAAGGTTGATGTCGACTGGTGGAGATTCAAATTTGGAGCTTCAAAGGGAAGTTTTGGTTGTAGGTTTGATCAATGGGATGAAGATTGATTCTATCCATATCATTATTGATAAGTTATTTGCCCGTTCTCACAGAATAGCCAACAATGTACCATTCCCGTATCTGATCACAGAACTTTGTAGGAAGGCTAATGTGCCTTTACTCAGGGGAGTTGATAATAAGGTTCGAGCAAGTCACTAGAAGTATATTGAGCAAATAAAGGATGACTCAAATTATGAGATGCGCATTCATAAGCCACCTGCCTACCAGTTATAGTCTTCTCTAGCTCTAGAGACTTTTTAGGTTCCCACAGGTATGCCGCTGCCGATTACTACTTATATGCCACCAGATACTTATGCAGGGTCAGCATCGATGCCTCCGATGGGAGAAACTTTAGACACTGCATCTGTGAAAGCCTAAAAAAGTTAGAGAAGTAGTTGAATACTTAGGAAAAGGAGTTCAAACCATTCATCGACCGTATTGTTGCTGAACATCTCAAGCCCTATCAGAATATTCATACCAGGATGGACGACATAGAGAAGTGTGTTAATAACTAATTGAATGAGTTATCTATTCTAAACTTCGTATGATTTATAGCAGAGTTCAGATAGGCACTGGCTGACATCGCTGAGCTTAAAAGACAAATGTTGTAGCCTACTTTTGATCCAACTTTGGTGATTAGTGATAAAGATGAGAGCCTTGTTGATCTAATGGGTAGGGCACTAAAAAAACAAAGGAAAGCAAGTTGATAAGAGTGGTGAGCAGAAACATAAAAGAAGAAAAAGGCATATTGACGAAACATCTAAAGAAAGGAATGTGAGAAAATTACTAAGGAAATCATTAAAGGATGAAAAAAAGAGAAAGAAAACGGATGCTAATGAAGTAGTAGGAGTTTCGACTAGTTCGGCCCTAGAAAAGGGGCCTATGCTAGAGCCGATTATGATTATGATACCTTCTATTGAGGAGGAAACTATTTTAAGCACCCCAGCCACCATTAGGGTCACTGATGTTGTACTTGAGGCCAAAGAAACCTCTCTAAATTTGACCAACTTACAATCCTAAGGGGCTTTGCAAGTACTTCACTCCCTTGTATTATATTGTTTATGCATTTGAGGACAAAGCATTTTTGTTTAGTGGGGATGGGTTCTTATTGTGTTTTTCATTTCCACGATGGATTTTTTTGCCTGTGTTCTTTTCTTTCATGTGCTATCTAGTAGAACCGGCATATTTAGGTTGCCATTTATCTTTCTTATGTCGTGATGTGAATTTTGTTCTGTGATTATAAATATGTTATGTTCTATTCTTTTAGCACCTTTTGATGTATGGAAGAATGATGAGTGTAGTAGAATACTGTGAATTGCTTGTCATAAGAATGCTTTTTTTTGTTTGATATTTTTTGAGCAACCATTGTGAATCTGTAATTGGTATTAGGGTTGTAAGATAAAGCAAGCATGATCATGTGATGCAAATCTAAGAGTTTGTAGGACAAGTATAGGTTTATTGTCGGTGTGTGTGAGTATTTTGATGTAGTTCTTGCATGATATGTATAACTAGAACTTGCTCGGTTCATTTGTGTTACTTTATGGTTAATTTAATAAGATAGGATAGCAGGTATCCTTCAACTTAACCATAAAAACCCCACCAAAAAGATATAATTTTCTCTTTTGAATATTTTTTGAGCTTTCACTATTGTTTATTCACCCTCAATAGTTCTGATTCACTCTGTTTACGATGTTAGCACCTAATTTTAGCCTTGGTCCAGTATTGGATATCATGAAACTTAACTTTGGCAAAATGCCTAAGTTAAGAGTGGCTACTGTTGGGAAGTTAGCATCTGATGTAAATGTTTTGGAGTTGAAATAAAATGTCTCATCCTGCCCTGATCTAGTTAGATAATGTGCACCTCAACTGAAAGTATTATCATAAGTTGAGAGTTGTTGATGTAGACCAAAAAATTTGGGTTTATTATGAAATTATGGGTGAGTAGTATGGATTGTAAGTGAAGTAGAAAAGAAATAGTCAGGGTGAGTAGCAGTCAAGGAAAAAGAGAGTGAAATTTGAACTTGAAGTCACTTTCTCAAAATCGTCCCTCACCTAGCACCAAAGGATCATTGTAAGCCATAACAAGTCTGGTTTGACCTTTGCAAGTCAACCATGAAGGGCATTAGATGATAAGGGTAAGCTTCTAGTAGTATACAATGTGTTTGTAACTTCTTTTGTGAGGGTGAGAGTCTTAGTTTATAGTCCACAAGTTAAATAAATAAAGTGTGCTGGATTTCTTCGACTATGAGAGCAATCTAAGCTATATTTGTTCTTACTAATTTCTGTGAGATGTTATGTCCATAAACATGTATGTGCTGAATTGTAAAATAGGGCCAATTATGGATCCTGATATGTTGACACTATATAAGTAAGGTAAAAATTAAGAGGTTGGGTAATGTAGTGTTCAACGGTTGAATGTCCAACATTTTTCTTGCTCATGCATATAATATGGTGTTGAATTTCTTGAGGACAAGCAATTGTCTTAAGTTTAGGGTATAGATGTTACGACTTTGGACGGAACATTTTAAATATTTTACAAGGGATAATTGTGTATTTTTAAGCAATTACTAGTGTATTTGATGTTGGGTTTTACTATTTTTCAGGTAAAAGACTTAGTAAAAGGAACACCTGCATAAAGTACAAGCTAAAGGCCCTTGACGGTCTAACTGATGGGCCGTCAACACTATGACTGACCATTACGGTGCCTGTCAGCTCTAAGAAGAAAATAAGAATTAGATGACTCAAATGACGGTCGAAGTGACAGATCGTCAGGACACTAACGAGCCTTCAACTTGGCCGTCAAAACCAAACAGAATATCGACCATCTTGGAATTGAGCAACGGGCCAAGCAACGAACCATCAGGCCATTGATAGACCATCAATTTGGTCATCATACCTGAGATAGAACATGCAGAACTGGAAGTCTAAGAGATGGTCCAAGTGATGGACTATCAGACCACAAACAGGCAGTCAACCTTACTGTCAACCATGGCGCGGCAATTTGCAGTTTGAATCTTAAATCCCCTTTATCTAGAAACCTATAAATACCTAGTCTAAGGTTTAATTAGGTATTTTTTCATCTATATTTCATTCTTTAAATACTTTTGTAACCTAAATCTCTCTAAGAAATAAGTTGATATTTTGGATATTATCATTTTATTCACTGATTCATTCACGATCATGGACAATACTGTAAATCTTTGTAAGTAATTTTCTCTAATTAATTATGAAAAATACATTAATGTCTTCTACTTGTATGATTAGTGGCTAAAGAACCCATAACTAGGGTTATGGGAGCCTAGGGTTATGGGAGCCTTGATGTGAAATATTGCTTAGGGGGGTGAGAATGCCTAAATTCTGTAACTAATTGTAGTAGTAAATTTCCTCTTCATAATTATGATCTTTCTTTGTTAGAAACTTAAAGGGTGAGCCCAAGAATACCACTTGTTTTAGTAGAAAAGTGTGTGTTGGGAAAAGAGAAGTTTTACAAGGAATTCAATGGCTCTAACCATTGGGTTATGGGCTGATACCTTAACAGGATCAACCCACTTGAGAAATCAATTGAACATTTCATTGCATTCTTTAAGTTCTAAAGAATTAAAGGGTAGCTATCTATTAAGGTTGAGAAACAAATAGATAAACTGCAGAGTTCAATCAATCTTGCAATTGAAATTATTAATTGGGAATTTGGGATAAATCACAACCCTGACTTCTTTAACATCTTAGTAAACATAATCCTAGTTTAGTTATTCTCATTGAATTAAAACTTGCACAGAATACTCATTAGTTTGAATGCAACTTGCTACAATTATTAAATATTGTTAAAAAAACATACCCACTTATTCTGGAACCTTCGATCAACAGTCGATTAATAATCATAGCATTTAGTTTACACAGTATTCCCTATGGGATTCGACCCTAACCTAGTTGGGTTATATATTTGACAGCGATTACTTAAACTTTCTAACAAGAGTTGTAATTTTGGCGTATCAACGTTGTTGGGAAATGCTGGGATATTTTATTCTAGGGGTTGTTCTGGAAGGTGTGGAATCTTTCACAGTTGTTTTCTTATCCCATGGTAGGTTTTCCTATGACTTTACCTGCCCCTTTATGGATATTATTCGAGTTCACTACTGGAATCATCGGTGTCCTTGTTTACCAATTTTTAGTGGGACTTTGTGGTAGGTTTATTCTTGTTGTTCATCTTTGGTGTTTGCTTCGATAATAAATCACCCTTTGGAGCCAGGAGTACCTATTTTCATAAGATCAATTAGTGAATTCTAAGAAGAATAAATAAAAACAAGAAAATTTGATGTCAAGTGTCCATTTACTGGACTCATTACGACTAAGGGGTATGAGTCATAATGATTGGGTTCGACTCATTTGGACGATTATAAGTCCTCCTAATGAGTCCTAATGTTAGACTACGACTCATTACCAACACTCATATACTAACCAAAATAAATTTCTTGTTATGCATAAGTTTCCCAGTCATCACGACTCCTGACAATGAGTTATAGGGATTGATTACAAATTGTTTAGTTGAGTAGAGTGATACCAAAACCCAAAATCTTCTAATCCTCCATGTTATCAGTGGTTAGGAGTCTCGTAATAAGTCATTAAGTGTGTTTACAATCTTGACGAGTCTTGTATCCACTGTAACATGGGGTATGAGGCTTGGTTCCAATACTCAATCCCAACACAAAAATATACATTCAAACTCATATCAGCACTCTGTATATTCATACCTAAACAATGTCTTAACACATGAAGTTAATTTTTACACCCATTTTCATAGTACTTTACAAATTTCTCAAGAATTGAAATTGGCTAATAGTCACACATGCTTGAATCAATAAATGTAAATAGCTCATATATTATATTAAGACCCAACTCAGACTATAGACTTTTAAGCATAAAACACTTACGTGTTTGGTTGAGAGTTGGATTTATTGACTTTAGTGAAATTCTGCCCTACTCTTGAGATTTTTGACTTTTGGGAGATTTGGTTTTATTGATTTTAATTTTTGGACGAATATAGAGTGTTTGTGAGATTTTCTAACTAAGAATCAATGGAGGGAATCTACGGATTAAAAATTTTAGGTGCCCAATTTGGTTGCCCCTTTTATTTTAAATCCCGATTTTAGATCGGACCGACCCGCATATTTTGAAATATCAAGCTTTATTATGAGTCATGGGTATGACTCATAATCACAACTTACGGGTCTTGAACTCTCTCCATAAAAGAATGGAATCTTACCTGGGTGTCTAGTCATTATGGCTCAATGTGATGAGTCGTAGTCACTGACTATGACTCATTTTCAGAGTCGTAATAGCTCTAGAACCAATTACTTGAAAGTGATCTGAGTTCCAGGTCCGTAGGATTCGTAATGTATGGTTATGACTTCTAAAGATCCTCGAATGGCCTAATTTCAGCAAATTTCCTGATTGACACCTGCAATATCCATTCCTGCACATTGAACACAAATGTACCCTATAATTTAACAAGTACAAAACATGGGTTACCTCACAGGAAGCGCTTGATTTAGCATCGCGGCATGATGTGGCTAGGTTGGATACTCAAACTTTAATAACTAGACCCATGGGCTGACTCCCATATGGTGCCTCACTTAACATCGCGACACGACTCATTTTCCTTGGTTACTCAAACTCACCAAGGCTCAAATCCTCAATTATCTTAACTTCTTCCATGTTACCTATATAGTTATTTACCTTTTCCCCATTTAATTTGAATGGGGATTCACCATCCCACTTTAATTTGAAAGCACCATATGGAAACACTCTCACGACAATAAATGGCCCATACCATCTAAACTTTAGTTTGTCTGGAAACAGGTGAAGTCTTGAATTATACAATAATTCCTGGTCACCTGGCTCAAATACTCTTTGCCAATTTTTGATCATTATGTAGCTTCATATTCTCCTTGTATAGTGTAGAACTCTCATAAGCCCAAAGTCAAAACTCATCCAACTTATTTACTTTACTCATTCTAGCCTTTGTTGCATTATGCCACTCAAATTTCGACCACATCAATACCAATAGTGCTTTGTGCTCAAGTTCAATAGGCAAGTGACATGCCTTACCATTAACCAACTGATATGGGGAAGCACCTATAGGGGTCTTGAAAGTTGTTATGTAGGCCCATAATGCATCATCAAGCTTTCTTGACCAATCAATACTATTGGCATTAATATTCTTCGCCAAAATGGACTTTATCTATCTATTATACACTTCAACCTATCTGCTAGTCTATGAATGATAAGGTGTTTCCACCTTAAGTTTTACACCATACATGTCAAGAAAATTTTTGAATAGGAGATTGTAGAAGTGTGATCCACCATCACTAATAATTGCATCTGGTATGCCAAATTGAGAAAAGATGTATTTCTTTAGGAAGGCAGTGAAACTTCTTCCTTCATTAATGGGGAACGCAAATGTTTCCACCCATTTAGATATGTAGTCCATCAGTACAAGAATGTACTTCATACCAAAGGATCACATAAATAGACCCATGAAGTTGATCCCCCCTACATCAAATAACTCTAACTCTAGAATGGGTGTCATAGAGAGTTCATGGAATCTAGAGATATTTCCTTGACGCTAGCATTAGTCATAGGCTAAAGCAAATTCATGAACGTCCTTGTATATCATATACTAGTAGTACCTACATTGTAAAATCTTGTACGTTGTTCGAGTTCCTCCACGGTGACCCTAACCTGGTGATGCATGACAAGCCTCAAGAATGCTCATCATCTCTAATTTAGGTATGCATCCATGAATAACCCATCCGCACAAATTCAGATTTTATAAGGCTCATCCAAGAAAAACTTTCTTACCTCAAGCATAAATCTCTTTCTCTGCTGGAAGGACAAATCTTCTAGGATGATATCACTTGCCAAGTAATTTATGAAGCAAGAAAACTAGGGAATTAGGTCTTGTAATGCTTCCAATATTTGATTTTCTGTAAAAGTAACATTGATTTCAAGTTTGTTACCTACTTTCTACATTGCATCATCCTCAAGTCTAGACAAATAATCAGCAATTTGATTTTCTATAACCTTTCGATCTTTAACCTCAAAATAAAACTCCTACACCAAGAGAATCTAGTGGATCAATCTAGGCTTTGCATCTTTCTTTACCATCAAATATCTCAAGGCTACATGATCTGTATGCAAAACAACCTTAGTGCCAATCAGATAAGACCAAAATTTCTCAAAGGTGAAAACTACTATTGGTAACTCTTGTTCAACCATAGTATAATTCTTCTGAGTAGGGTTTAGTGCCTTGATGTCATAATAGACAGGGTGCATAATATTTTATTACCTTTGGCCTAGGACAGCACCTAGAGCCACACCGCTTGCATCACATATGATCTCAAATAGTATAGACCAGTCAGGAAACATAATGATAGAAGTAGACACCAGACGCTCCTTTAAGTACTTAAAAGCTTTCAGACATGTCTTATCATAATCAAAATTCACCTCTTTATCAAGAAGTTTGCATAAAGGATTTGCAATCTTTGAGAAATCCTTGATTAATTGCCTGTAGAAACCTGCATGGCCCAAAAAGCTTTGATTTCCCTTAACTAAAATTGGTGATGATAGCTTCTCAATTACTTTAATTTTTTCCTTGTCAAGCTCTATGCATTACTTTGATATCTTATTCCCAGGCACAATTCCTTCTTTCACCATAAAGTGGAACTTTTCCCAATTAAGTACCAAGTTACATTCCTCACTTCAACATAAAGCATTGGCCAGGTGAATCAAACAGTCATAAAAAAATCACCAACTTCAGAAAAATCATCCATAAATAAATCAATGGTGTCCTCTACCATGTTATAGAAGATGGACATCATGCATCTCGGAAATGTCGTTGGAGCATTGCACAACCTAAATGGCATTCTCTTGAATGCAAATGTCCCATATGGGCAGGTGAAGGTTGTCTTCTTATGATCTTTGGGAGCAATGGTGATCTGATTTTACCCTTATTATCCATCCATAAAACAATACTAGCCCCTTCCCATAAATCTATCAAACATCTAATACATGAAAGGCATTTGGAAATGGTCCTTCTGGGTACATTTGTTAAACTTTTTGTAATCCATGTACACTCTCCATCCTATGATTGGTCTCATTGGAACTAGCTCATTCTTCTCACTTGTCACTATTGTAATGCTGTCTTTCTTGGGGACACATTGAACAGGACTGATCCACTTTCTATCAGTAATGGGATAAACAACACCAGTGTCCAACCACTTAATAATCTCTTTCTTTACCACATCCTGCATAGGAGATTCAATTATCGCTGCTGCTCAACTATCGGCATATAGTCTGGTTCAACTTTGATTTTATGAGTATAGATTCCTGGTAGAATACCTACAATATTCACAATATTTGATCCTATAGCTCGTATGAACTTTTGCAACATAGATAATAATGACGCTACCTCAGTCTCCATCAAATTTTCAATAATAATTACTAGCAATATGTTATTGGCCCCAGAAACGTAGCATAAATAGGATGGGAGGGCCTTCAACTCCAATACTGGTGGTTGTTCAATTGATGGATAAGTGGCAGGAGTGGTTTTATTCTTCAGATCTAGAACAAGATTCTTTGGAGCGTAATTATATAACCCTCTCCCATATAGAGCACTAACCATCTCATCATACTCTTCAATTCCATCACTGTCAAAATTTATAATCACTGCTCCTAATGCTTTAACACCCAGCTGCTCATCAATTTGAATAGTCACTGAATAAATTTCATCATCAATGGTGTCTATCACAGACACCACTTTTATATTATTTGGTTACTGCATTGACTAGCATACATTGAAAATTACCTATTCATTGTTGAGTCTGAACCTTATCTGTTCCAACTTCATATAAACCACTGCCTACCCATAGTTAGGAAGGGTCTACCCAAGATGATAGGGACTTGGAAGTCCACCTCATAATCAAGTATCACAAAATCGACTGGGAAAATGAAAGATTCCACCTTTACCAACACATATTATAGAATATCAACCATTTTTTCACAGCTCGATCAGCCATCAATAATATCATTGATGTTGATTTAGGTTCTCTTAACCCTAATTGCTTAAACACAACCAACGAGATGAGATTAATACTTGCTCCTAGATCACATAAAGCCAAAGCGAAGTTGAAAGACCCAATAGTGCATGGAATGGTGAAGGCTCCAGGTTCTTTCTTCTTCTATACTAATGATCAAGTGGCACCAGTACTATAGTGATGAACATTTTCATCAAGATCATAGCTCACAGCCCATTTTTGAGTGACCAGATCTTTCATGAATTCGTATAGCCTGTCATTTTCTCCAATACCGCAACTAATGGAATGTTTATAGATAGCTTCTTCAACATAGTGAGAAACTTCTCATATTTTTTATCTTTCTTCTTTTTTTCAATCTATGAGGGTAAGCTGGTTAAGGGCTTGGAATGGTTTTCAAACAGTCTCCTTAACTTTACCCTTACCTTTATATTCCACACAACTATCCTCAATATCTAATAATTTCTCTACTTATACATCAGGCACTTCCTCAACAACAACGATATCAACACCATTCTTTGACTCATTTACAATAGGCACAGGTGGATCTATGGTGATTTTAAAACTTCAAATAATAATGGCAGGGCAATAACTGCCATTCTTTAAGTTTTGTACTATATTAGTAAGATGAGTGCCAGGATGCCTCTGATTCAATGTGGCTAACATTTAGCTAAACCGCTGCTCCAGTTGTTTGATCATAGTAGCATGCGACTCAACTTTATAATTTAGCCCTGATAGATTTACCTTAATTTCCTTAAGAAATCTCTTTTGACTTTCTTTGACTTTTACTAATTTTGAAAACATTGCTTCAATTCTAGACTCGGTATCTCAGCTACCTAATGGAATATATTTGTTGCTCTTCTCTTTATAGTCATCCTTGCACCTCCAATCACCATCTTGTTCTCTACTTCTATCTCAGTACCGATTACCATAATAGTTTCAACCTTAGCTTCCTCATTTTTATCGGACTCATAAGATCATTTTGCTTCCTCATTTGTATCGGACTTATAAGCTCTGGAAGAAGATGTGCCCCCACTACAGTCACATTTTTAGCTGTTATTGCTGCAAATTATTTTAAAAGAATCCTGATATTAGTTTTTAGTTGTGCAACTTCTTATGCTACCGTATCATCACTATCTCTATAGTCACTTGCAGCTATAGTATCTATTAGCCTCCCAACTATGCCATTCTCAGTTAGTGACAAAGATCTTATCAAGAACCAACTGAGCCATCTCCCAACGTAGACCTATAAGTGAATCTCCAAATATTATGCCTGCCATCACCCTAGAGCTAACGCTCAAGGATCTGTAAAATATCTCTAACAAGTTAAATCCTAGAATCCTATGATGAGGTACCATGCTCAACCTTTTTTTGAATCAAAACCATACTTCATACATAGACTCTACATGTGATGCCTAAAATTATAGATCTTGTCTTTTAACTATAGCATCCTGGTAAGATGGAAAATTGATTCAAAAACTATCTGCATAGCTGATACCAGGTTATGATTGAACCTCTAGAAAGCTCTCCCAGCCACAATAATACTTCACCTATCAGTGTAAAAGGTAACAACCGTAACCTCGTTGCTTTCTGATCCACCCCAGGGATATTATATGAAGTGTATATCCCAGTGAAATTAGCTATGTGTATGTTTATATCATCTGTTTCCACCCCTAGGAATATACCCTTTAGATTAAGTAGTGGATCATTGCACTAGTAGTATCAAACTTCACATTAAAAGGTAAAGCTGGTAGAACAATGGTTCCAGTCTCAGCAGATTCTACATAACCCATCTCTTTATCTTTATTATACGCTGGGATATACTAATAGGTTAGGACTACTCGAGTTCTGCGAATATATCCTCTATCATGATTTGCATCGAGTAGTGCTTGATGATCTTCTATCGATCTTAGAAAAGCCAGATATGCTTGTTGAGCCAGTCAAGCCTCCTCGAATACTCTTCTCTCTTCAGCTGCCTCTGTTAAAAATTGTTATATCTGTCTATTAGAAACATTCTATTAATCAACAAAAGAAGGAGAAGGTATATTCTAGGGATCTTAAATGCCAGTGGGAACACCATCACAAACTTGCTCTTACATCCTTCGTAATGTTTGTAAAATTCTCTCCGGTTCAGGATCAATAGAGAGTAAGGGATTTCCTTGACTCCTAGTGCTAACCATACACGGGTGTATACCTAACTGAAAATAAGAAATTAAAACTCACAAACTCTATCAACTATAATCAATAATTCACACTATGTTCCCCGACAATGGCGCCAAAATTTGATGTCTCCCAAAACTAATCTACAAAGAAAAATATTACAGTTGATGCCAAATATAGTAACCCAACTTAGATTAGGGTCGAACCCATAAGAAATACGTCAAATAGTATCTTAAACTTAACAAAATCCATGAGCAGTGCAGAAAAGTTACTGAGAGATTTTAAATTCAATGGTAATAAGTAGCCAAACTTGAATGCTTTAGTTTATAAATAATAGAAAACAAATACTAGGATTGTGTTCCCCTAGCTTCACAACTATGTAATATTCTCGTGTTCAATCCACCTAACCTCCTACTCAGCATGCAAAGTTGACAAACTATGTATTATCAATTATCTTGTGAATGCATTGATAGATTTCACCCTTTACCATCTGAGTCTCGGGGTGTCTCCTTATTGTGCCTTGTCTATAACCTCAGTACAACTCTCACTTTTTGAGTCTCGAGTTGATTAGATGGGGGTTGATAGGCTTGAATCACTATTATAACCTCCTTTTACCAATCTTAAACTCCCTTATGAGGATGTTCTTGAATATAGGCAATTCCCAAGATTTGGCAAAAGCTTGGGTCCAATTAATATGAAGAAGGTTGCAATACTAGCTACTAAAGTAGAATAGATAAATCTCTCATTTCACTTACATAGCTAATCCATTAGGGTTCCTAAAACCCTAGTTAAGGAATTTACATGCTCATGTTTATGTAATAATCCATGATAATCAATGAAGAACACATGTAGATAATTGCACAATGATGAAAGAGTAAAATACAAAATCTCCAATTGAATCTGAACCTAAAACTTTAAGAACAAGATCTTAATGATCAAATTATGCTAAGAGTATTAAGAGTAATGTAAAAGTGCATCCAAAGTGCATAACCTAATAAAGGAATAACCCTATGGTATTTATAGTATCTCAAAATAATAAAGAAATTCTAATAAAAATGGAATAGGAAAAGTAAGTTGATAATCATTACGACTCGTAAGGTCTCCTTACAAGTCGTATGCTCCTAGTCATAGGCATTATACTAACTTTCATCTTCAAGACTTCAAGCTTTTTCTATCATTAGGATTCCTCACCATGAATAATAGTCAATCTTTATGACTCGTGATCTTCACTCTTATCACTTGAGCCTTAAACTTCAGGACCTTGCACACTGGTCTCATTATGATTGCTCACTACGAATCATAGTCAAACCTTATGACTCATAGTCTTCTAATTCTTAGTTTCTTCAACATAGGTTTAGCCACTACCATCCTTACAAATTTGGGCTATAATTCGTATAGTGTCTTAACGACTCATAGTTTGCACAGTACTTCAGCTTATTGCAAGAGATTTTTCTTCAAATTTTTAGCTCAGCCATTTTCTACCTAATTTTCCTATAATCAAGCAAAAATACACTATATCCATGAAAATTACCTAAGTCAAAGTATAAATTCCTTATTTTAAGCATAGAATATACTATATTTCCAAGGCACAATAATTTCTCTCATATGAGAATTGACTACATGCATATTAATAAGGTGACGGTGAAGAATAGGTATCCTATGCGTCGTATTAATGATTTATTTGACTAGCTTCAGGGAGCAGCGGTGTTCTCAAATATTGACTTGATTTTTGATTACTATCAGTTAAGGATTCAGGATGAGGATATACCAAAGACAACCTTTAGGACTCGCTATGTCTATTATAAGTTCCTAATGATGTATTTTGGTTGACTAATACCCCACCAGTGTTCCTATTTAGGCCTTATTTATATTCATTCATAATTGTGTTTATCAACAACATCCTTGTGTATTCTAGGAGTAGAGAAAAGCATATTCAACATTTGAGGGTTGTGTTCCAGGATTTAAGAGATCATAGGCTTTTTCCCATATTCTCTAAGTGTGATTTTTGGCTTAAGTTGGTAATATTCCTTGGACATGTGGTGTCTAAGGATGGGATTAGGTGGACTCAACAAATCTTAAGGCTATTAATGATTGGGTCAGGCCTACATCTCCGTCTGAGGTTCATAGTTTTATTGGTTTGGCCAATTACCATAAGAATTTCGTTGGGGGTTATTCTAATATTATAGCTTTGATGACCAGATTGACCGAAACAAGGTTTCTTTTAGTGTTCCAAGGAGTGTGAGTCGATCTTTCAAAAGCTAAAGGGATTTCTCACTTTAACTCCTACACTTTCTCTCTTATTAAGGGTGCTTTGTATTATGATGCAATCGATGTTGGTTTGGGTTATTTATTAATGCAGCAGCATCAAGTTATTTCTTATGCACTAGGGTAGTTGAAGGAGCATGAGCGCAAATACCCCACCCATGATTTGTATTTGGCAATGGTATTTTTGGTGATTAAGATTTAGAGGCATTATCTTTATAGCATGCATTGTGAGATCTACATAGATCATCATAGTCTTAAGCACTATATGAACAAGAGGGACATAAATTCAAGACAATGGAGATAGATAGAGTTTCTTGAGGATTATGATATCTCTATTTTGTATCATCTGGTTAAAGGGAATGTGACAGTAGATTCCTTGAGCTGGAAGGCAGTAAGTTTGGGCATCTTGGCTTCTATCTGAATTTCTCAAAGACCATTAGGGTGGGATGTCCAATTCTTAGCCAACTTGATGGTATGACTTTATATTTCAAACCCCAGGAGAAATCTAACTAGTTTTGAGGTAAGGTTACCCTATTTGAGCAGATTTAAAGTCATTAATATAAGGATATAAGACTTTGCATCGTCTTTGATTTGGAGTTGAGTAGTGAGTTCAAGAGAGATACCATAGATTCTGAGGATGTTCTGAGATTTGATGGCCATATTTCTTTTTTGAGAGTTAAAGACTTGATTTAGTAGATTTTGCATAAGGCTAACAGCTTCAGATATTCTATTCACCTACGTACAACAAAGATGTATAGTGATTTGAGGCAACATTATTAGTGGAGTGGCATGAAAAAAGATGTGGCATACCTTATAGCTTGTTGCCTATGTTGTCAATAGGTGAAGGGCGAGCATCAGAGACCTGGTGGCTTGATTTAGAGGTTGTCCATTACCAAGTGGAAATGGGAGAGGATTACTATAGACATTGTTAGTGGTTTTTATCCTACCTCTTGTGGTTTTGATGGTATTTGGGTCATTATGGATCAGTTGTCCAAATCGGCAAATTTCATTCCTATTCAGATATTCTTTTGTGCCGAGATGTTAGCCCATATCTATGTTTGGGAGATAGTCCATTTTCATAGAGTTCCTATATCTATCATTTCAGACCGGGGCTCAGAGTTGACTTCTACTTTTTAGAGAGATCTTTATGATGAGGGTACTTAGGTAGATCTAGCATAGACTACCACTATTAGACATACTGCTAGTCGGAAAGGAATATTCAAGTTCTTGAGGATATTATCTGAGCCTATATTATAGATTTTGGAGGTCAGTAGGAGTAGCACTTAGCTTTGATAGAGTTTGCCTATAATAATAGCTATCATTCAAGTATTGAGATGGTACCCTTTGAGGCTTTATATAATAGAAGATATTGTTCTTTGATTGGATGGTTCGAGACCTCTGAGTTTAGACCATGTGGTACTAACTTGGTTCATGAATTATTGGATAGAGTCAGGGTGATTCAGCATAGGTTAAGGGTAGCTCAGAGTAGGTAGAAAGGTTATGTATATTGTAGGATTCGTGCCATGAGATTTGGAGTTGGTGACCAAGTATTCCTCCAAGTATCGACCATGAGGGTGTGATGAGGCATAGGATGAAAGAAAAGCTCAAATCCAGATATATTGGACCTTTTGAGATCCTTCGCACAGTTGAAGAGGTGGCTTATAAGATAACCTTACCCCCATACTTTGTTGCTATTCATCTGGTTTTCTATATTTCTATGTTGTGGAAGTATATTCTAGATGAATCTCGTGTGGTCAGATAGGACTTAATTTAGTTGGATGAGAGATTAACATTCGTGGAGGATCTAGTGTTCATATTAACTAGGGATGTCAGGCAGTTGCGCACTAAAGAGATTCAAATAGTTAAGGTTTAGTGGAGACAACACCCAGTAGAGAAGGCTATTTGGGTGATCAAGAGAGAGATGTGGGTCCAGTATCCTCACTTGTTCAAGGCTTTAAGTACTCCTAAACCTTTACTTTTGCAGATAAAAGTTCTTTTTGTAGTGGATATTGTAATGACCCTCAAGGTCATTTTCTGCATTTCCTTTCATTTTCATTGTTTAGAGTTTTCTAATAGCTGCCCCAAGTCATTTATGATTTACTGGAGCTAACAAATTTGGTTATTGGGCAGTTCGTTTGGACTTTAGAGATAATTCCCTATGTTTAAGTCTTCATTAGTAAAAATTATTTATCGGGCAAAAACATCAAACAAAAAACCTCATATTCCAATTCTAACAATTCCAATAGCTCTAGAATGTTGATTTTAGGCTAGGGAGACATTTGGTTTCCCAATGATTTCGAACTCATTCTGGTCTATTAGCCAGAACTTAATAAAAATAGCACTTGGGTGTGGGACTAACTTTTTGTTGAAATGATCTCGGATGGAAATTTTGACTACATAGTTGAGTTTGTAACATCAAATTTAATAGGGTATCATAGTTTGTTTGCATATATGGAATTTTGAATGAATCTCGAGAGGTCGGCAGAGACCTTGAAAAATTTCACTTTGGGCACTTTAGCGGAGGCTACTTTAGTGGCCAACTGGTACTTTTGCGGCCCGACATACCCCAGAGAGGCACTTTAGTAGCAAGTTGACCACTTAAGCGCAAGCCGCTTGAGCACTGTCTTTCCTATTTTAGCTACATGCCTGAAATAGGTGGGTAACACTTTAGCGGCACCTAGGCATTTTAGCATTAACCGATAATGCAGCCTAGTGTCTGCTTTATCGGCAAATAGGATACATTAAATGCCCCATTTTTTTCAATTTCGCTTCTTTTTTCACACAAATTCAAGAGTGAAAACCCCTATAAAGTATGGAAACTTGGGAGGAACTTTAATAGGTGATTTTGGGGTGTTCTTGAACTTGGATTACTCATTTCTTCCTTGAATTCCTTGTAAGTTTTCATTAAATAAATGGTTAGTTTTTCAATTATTTCCGAAAATTCATAGAATATTATTGAGTTGATTTCATCACCATTTGTGCTCAGAATCTACCCACTCTAGAGGATAAATATTCGTTGACCATAGAGGGATGTGTTGTCAATTTCGAAAGTGTGATTTCGCACGTGGGCAGCACATAGGATTTTTACATAATTTTCAAGTCAAATCATAAAAGTTCAATATGGGTACCATTGCTATCGTATTAATGAGTAGATTATCATTTTGATAGTATGGAATCATGCGGAAGATTCTTAGAAGGGATTCACCAACATAGTGTATTTCTTCTGGCTTTCTTCGACGTATAGGTAGGATAAGTTTACCTCTCTCATAGATTGGGATAAATTGTAGTATATTTATGATAATATGCTAGATATGGGTTGGGAATTAGGTCTTGGAAGTATAATTAGTATTATTTGGAATATTTATCCTATGAAGGAACCATGAATTAGATGTAATTGACATAGTTACTCATGGTTATGGAAGAAGTGCTATCTTAGGACTACAAGTGGCCTATTTAATATCTAGTAGTGGAATTAGATACCTTAGCCAACTCCGGTGTAGAATTTGTCTTAGGATGGATTTCATGGATTAGAACTGGGGCTCTCCGGCCCACCTTAGGCTAAGATAATCATTACCTCCTTATAGACTTTTATATATGCATATTATACCCTTTAAATGTTTATTGTAGAGTTTTAATAGGGTAGACACATGATGATTATTCTATATTGGTACATGTGAATTGATGCTAGTTCAAGTTCAAGTTGGGAAATTTATGATCTATGAGTTCTAATTCAAGTTTGACAATTGATTACATGAGTTCTAATTCAAATCCAGCATTGAGAGGTTGTTTATGGTATTTATGGTATATAAGGATTCATGATTATAGCTTTGATATGTGGTTATTTAGTATATTTTCGATTACTTCTTCTCTTAGTTGCATCGTCCGGGCTTATGTGGGACCGTATTGGGTTATTTACTTTTCCATATCTACTAGCTTATAGGGGCAGTTTTGTAGTGATAGTTATGCCTTTCTTTATGTTATTATCATTTGGAATTATTTATTTACATATTTACTATATTCGAAGTATCTTTTCAGGTTTGCCCTTTTACTTGACTTAGTTTATTTATCTCGTATTATTATATTCTTAAATTATGATATAGCTTAGTCGGTTGATGATTCCTATTGAGTACCTATGGCTTTAGTATTCATACTACACTTTTGTACCTTTATGGTGCAGATCTGAGTACTAATGGCTGCCACTGATGTTACGATCGTGCAACTTAGAGTTCGGAGACAGGGTGAGCTCTCGGAGCCAGAGTTGCCTTTTTCTTCTTCTATTTTTATTTAGTCTTTCATTATCTGAGACTGATGTAAATTTGACTGTTATAGTACCCGTATTCCTTTTAACTATTAGCTCTTGTACCGGTACTACTAGGTCGTGGGATATTATTATTATCTTTTCTATCTTTTTGATTACTATTATTACTTGAATTATTTTTGTAAGTCTTTACTTGAATATTTCCAGCTTTTATGCCTTTATACACCAAATTAGCCCATTGCTTACAGTTTTGGGCTATGATTTGGCTTACCTACTGGTGGGATTAGGTTCCATCATGACTCATAAATCGAGTCGTGACAGCCATAATATCAGAATGATATTTTAGGCATCAAGAAAAGAAGAATAATACCCATATCAAATTTACGTTCCTCAAAAAAAATTAGAGAAAATTAAATATTGTGGTTGGCCGATGAAATCAAGATTCGAGTCTGTCACGAGGTCCCTCTAGTCTTAAGGATCACTTGTCCCAAAATTGAGTGTAATCTGAACTCAAAAATATCCGCAAAATAGTCCTAATACTAGATGAAGAATTAAGGATAAATATATAAGTAAATGAATAATTTGTTCAAGAACTTACAAGCAAACGATTGGATAATGATCACTTTCACGTCCCCTATTCAATCCTAGATTCAATTATCAATTTCCCTCCAATTTATGAGCTCCAAATATTAAGTATGGTCGACCAACACTTAAATAATGGGCTAAAAATAAAGGGAGAAAAATATTTATACCGGTAGGGGTCCTTCTTCATGAATGTTGGACCTATGTCATGAAAGAGGGAGTAGATGGGACTAGACCTTCGTGAAAGTGGTCGATCTACCATGAATGTGAAAAATAAGTGTGGACCGGATAGGCTAGCTTCCACTTTATGATTACAAAGGATAAATATTCCTTGACCCTTGCGAATATGTCCAGGTCCTTGCAAATGCAAAGGCTAAATTTTGCCTGCACCAGGTTCTGTTGAACCAGCGAAATTCCAAGTCCCAACGAATTACAATCAGGTGCTCGAAATTTATTTGAAACCCCATTCATGCAAACAAACTATGCCACCCTACCAAATTTGGTATTTCAAACTCAATAGAACAATCAAAATTTCCATCAGAGTAGTTTCAACAAAATATGGGTCCAACATGTTTACCTAATTCCATCCAATAGCCAAAACGAGCTTAGAAGCCTCGAGACCCAAACCAAGGGTCCCCTAGACTAAATCAATATTCTAAAGCTAACAATACCATTAGATTTGTCATCCCAGGAAGTTTACCTAAAGTTTAGGTCGGAGACCATTTTCTCAACTTCAAAAGCTCCAAAATAAGGAAATTGCTATAAGATCCAAACAAACTATCCGGTAATCAAGCAGTTGGTCCTAGCAAGTCATAAAAGACTTAAGAATGCTATGGGAAAGATATAAACACTAAAAACGCATGAAAAGTGAGAAAATAACCTGGAGGGTTATTACAACACCCACTACTAAAAGGGCATTCGTACACAAAAGTAAAGTGTTAAGAAGTACCTGAAAGATTGAACAGGTGAGATACTAAGTCCGTATATTGCGATCTGCCAAGTAGCCTCCTCGATCAGATGGTTTCTCCCCTGAACCTTAACCACGAGAATCTCTCTACAACACATTTCCCTGACATCTTTTGCTGGAATAGAGATAGACTCCTCCATAAAAGTCAACCTATAATCCAACTGAACCGAGTTTTACTGGAGCACATCAGACTCATACGGAATATATCACTCAATCATTGACACATAAAAGACAAAGTAGATGCTAAAAAGGTTAGAGATGAGGCTAAATAATAATCTACCTCCCTAACTCTTCAAAAAATCTCAAATGCCTTGGTATACCTAGGGATGAAACTCCTCTTTTCCTGAACTTCATAAGGCCCTTTATGGGTGACACAAAAAGGAAACACCAATCACCAACTCCAAACCTCAAAGCACAAACCCTACAATCAGCATAAGTCTTCTACCTACTCTAGGTTACCTGGAGCCTATCTTGAATAACCCAAACTCTATCTAATAAGTCTTAAAGTAAGTCAGTACCTTAAGTCCTAACCTTTAAAGTCTCAAACCAACCAACTAGATATCAATATCATCTATCATATACTTCTCAAATGGTGCTATCTAAATGCTCAAATAGCATTTATTATTGTAGAAAAACTCCATTAAGCTTAGAAACTTTTCCCTGCGACCTCCAAAAACCATGACACGTGATCAAACTATATTGAATATATATAAAATGAGTGGATTGATCACCCGATCTACAATGACACAAATGTTATCACAACAATAAGAAGTACAAGGAAAACCAATCATAAAATCCATAAAAATGTGCTCCCACTTCCACTAAAGAATGGGTAGCCTCTGAAGTAGTCTGCCTGGTACCAAATTCTTAGCCTTCACCTATTGACAATATAAACACCTAGCCACAAGGTCCTCTATATCTCCCCTCAAACTACTTTACTAGTAATATTATCTCAGGTCTCTGTACATCTTAGTTCCCCTAGGTGAATAGAGTATCTGGAGCTATGAGCCTCCTAAAGTATCAGTTGAATCAAACTTCCTAACTTCAAAACACAAATGAAACCATCAAATCTAAAAATACGCTAAGATTCTAAGGTATCCCTCCTGAACTCTCCACTCGACACCTATTCTTGAATGCCATACAATCTACTATCCTTAAACTACCGGCCTCGAATCTACTCTAACAAAGTATACCTGGCCTCAACATTAGAAAGAATCCTCCTAGACTCTGAATATCAAGTTGAATCAACCTATTGGATAAGGAATATATGTTTGAGGCCAACAGTTGCTACAAAATTAAAAGAAAGGCTAAGCTCACTGTACTTACCATCTTTCAACTTACCACATTCACATTTCTCAGATGGTACATAAAAAAGAGATCATAGTCCTTCAAAAACTCAATCCACCTACATTATCTCAAATTAAGGTTCTTCTGATTCATAATGTACTGGCAATTATGCTGGTCAGTGAATATATCACAGTAAGCCCCATATACATAATGCCTTCATCTTAAGTTCAAAAACTACTCTCACCAACTCCAAGTCATGAATGAGGTAGTTGCACTAGTGCACCTTTATCTATTTTGAAGCATATGTTATAACTTGACCTGGTTGCATCAAATACAAGTTAAACCAACACTCAAAGCATCAAAATATATTGTAAACCCCTTTCCCTCAACTAGAGTCAGAATAGAAACTAACGTAAGCAAGTCCTTGAGCTTTAGAAAGCTTGCCTTACACTCATCAGACCATTAAATAGGGACCTCCTACCTACTCAGTTTGGGCATTGGTGTTGCAATAAAGGCAAATCCCTAAATAAACCATCTATAGTAACTATAAATCTCAATCAAAGACATATATTTACCCTAATCACAAATAGCCTCAATCTTTGTTATGTCTTCCATAATCCCATCCTTGGACACCACGTACCCCAAGAATGATACAGTCTTAAGCTAGAACTCGCACTTTAAGAATTTGGCATAAAGCCAGTGATCTTTCAAAGTATGGATCATAATCCTAAAAAAATGCTCATGTTTTTCCCCACTCTTCCAGTACACAAGGATGTCATCAATAAATACAATCACAAAGAAGTCCAAATAAGGCTTGAATATACAGTTCATCAAGCCTATAAATATTTTTGGGGCATTGGTTAACTGAAACAACATCATCAGGAACTCATAATTGCCATAGAGAATCCTGAAGGCTATCTTAGAGGTGTCCTCCGCTCGAATCCTTAACTGATGGTATCCAAATTTCAAGTCGGCCATAGAAAACATAATTGTACCTTGTAACTATTCAAAAAATCATCAATACGAAGCATGCGATAATTATTCTTCTCATTCACCTTATTTAACCATCTATAATTAATACACATATGCGTAGAACCATCTTTCTTCTTCACAACTAGAATAGGGGTCCCCTAAGGTGAGATACTTGATATAATAAACCCTTATGCAAAGGACCCTAAAGTTGAATATCTATCTCTTTTAGATTGATATGAGCCACATGTTAAGGTGTAATAGAAATGGGCTAGGTAACCAACTTAAGATCAGTACGACAGTTTATATCACACTTAGGAAGAAGGCCAGAAAGGTTAGTAGGAAAATTTAGGAAATGCACGAACTATAAGGATAGAGTCAAGAGAAGGACTCTTAATACTAACTTTAAGAACATATGGAATATAAGCCATATACCCTCTCGATAACAGACTTTTAGCTGGAATATAAGAAATAATCCCCATTGGCATGTGGCTATAAGAACCTTTCCATATAATCAGGGGTATGACAAGCATGGATAAAGTAACGGTCTTAGCAAAGCAATCAAAGATCATATAATAGGGGGATTCCAGTCCATGCCTAAAAAATATCAAAATCAACTATGTAAAGCATAATACAATTATCTTGAGTATCATACTCCTAAATACTCATAATACAAGATCTATACACTACTAAAGAATCACCTATGGGAGTAGCTACATACATATGCACAAATAATAACTCAAAAGAAAACTCTAATCAAGATGAATAATAAGTAAAAACATAAGAAAAATTGGATCCTAGATTAAATAAGGTGGAATCAGTTGATGATACACTGAAATAGTACCTATAACTATAGCATTTGAAGCCTCAACCTCAGTCTTTGGCCTATTATAAACAATATATAATAACTCTGTATGCCTCTAATTGGATGTCTACTGAACAACCTTCTCTGCCTGTCTGAGTACCTTTATAAGAATCCAAGGTACCATCTATGTGGACCTATGCACCACCCTTAGTTAGGGGTGACACTAACCTTATTAGAGAAATATTTTATACAGAAGGCTAAATCATCCCTCGTTAAGGATACTCTCTGGCAAAATGACCTATAATAAAATAATCAAAGAATACCTTCGACACTGTAATCAGACAAAAAGGTTAATCTGACCTAGAATAGCTAACACAACCTGAATACCCTATCTAAATACCGCTCAATGGTTGAACACTATTTTGATTTCCAAAATCAATATAACTAGGACGACCCCATCTAACATATATGGTGTTACCTGAATAGGCCTACTTAACTAACCCTTATACATATACAACAATGGTTGTGGATATCTGCCCTAAAAATATCTACCTCTAAATTGTGAACCACTATATATAATACCCCATACTTTTTTCTAACTCAGTTTAGCTTCTAGTGTGTCAAGGGTTAGATTTGAAAGTGTATAACTCTTAATGCGTGTATAATTTTCCAACTCTAGACCCACCAAACTATATATAATAAAATCAACTTCCCAAAGATACCAATTTTGCCATAATTCGATACTCGGTTAAGAAGTTATTGTAATTTTAGTAAAAGAAGTAGAGCATCACAAAAAGCACTGCATCACGGTGAAGTGTAGAATCGTAATTATCTGATTTTCGGTGGAGCACCGTAATTAGCCTACATCATAGTAAAACTTTAATTTTTGTTCGTCCTGTTCCTGTAGCTTACTGTGATTAGCCTGTATCACATCAAAATTCCTACATGGATAGCTACCACATCACGGTGAAGAGCAAAATAGCACTCATCCTTTACCAGTGATGCTATGCCATTATGCCACGTCGCACCAGAGGCCAAAATAGGACTCGTCCTTTTTAGTGAGCCACAACGATAGCAAAGCGTCGCGGTGGTGTACCAAATTGTGATTTTCCAATTCCAAAATAAATTTTACGAAGGAAAATTTATTCATTTTTCAAAGACCCAAATCATGTAAAACATAGAATCTAGCCTATTCAAAGCATATTATGCATGTTTTTCACATAATTTCTCTCCAAGAAACCCTAGAAATTAAATCTTAAATGGCAAGAAATCCAAATTCCATTATTTTTTTCCAAGATAACTCAAAATTAAGGATTCTCAATTCAAGACCTTCAAGAATCAATCTTCAAGAGCACAACTAGAAACTCAAAGTTCAAGTTTCTTTATCTAGAGATCAATTAAGGTATGTGGGGATTTTCAACAAGGATAATCCTTTCATCCTTAAGCCCAAAACTAGTTTTAAAGTTTAGTTTTATATGAAAATACATGAATTTTAGTTTAGGGATTATACCCACTAATTACTAATTGAAGAATTTGTGATTTCAAGTAATGTAGATGTTGAATTGCATGTCTTCTTTCATATTTTATGTGTATTGCAATAATTTATAGATTTTGAATTATCAATATTTACATTATCAAGCATGAACATTATGATGTTTTGACTTGAATTTGATGAATGAATTATTTAGCCCTAGTTTGTTTGTTGTTATTTCATAAATACTATGCTTTAAGCATCCCATGATTAGTTATTTTTAGATTTTGATAAAGATTTAATCTTCTGATCTCAGCTTATACATGGAATCCACTTTATAGTTTTAGTTACAGTTTTAATTAATAGATATATAGTTGGTTTTCATTATAAACCATTATACTAGTTTTAAAGTGGAATTCCAACAGATTGAGTATACAAATTAAAGGGAGTAGTATTTAGCACCGAGTTGGGTATGATCTCATGCCCCAAAACTATGAGCTAATGTGGGTTTAGATTATCAGATTATTCCCATTTCTATATGGATGATAGATAAAGTTGTGATCACTTAGATTAGGTTATACTCCTTGGCAAGTGTATGACACCTCTCCCTAATGTGAGGTTTTCCCACAAGGGAACTAGATGTTGGACACTATGATAGCTCACATAGTGTATGTCGGTTAGAAGAACCTCCCTTGCAAAATAGTTTTTAAAAGAATTCCCTAATAGAAAAGATTAAAAAATAATCCTAACAGAAAATCTTTTAGAAACTAAGTGTAAAGCCTCACAACTTTATTCAGATATTGTTTTACAAAAGGTATTAGCTATGATTTCAGATTTCAGATTTATAGATATGGAAGTGAATTCTTGTATACTTAAACAGTAGGATCTAAAGACATAATACCAGTATAGGTTTTGGAAACTAAATGTTATGACTCACTAGATTTATGTAGCATGTTTTTCTATTCATGAATTATGATTTTTAGTTTTCAGATATTCCAACTTATACGAGTCATCTACCTTTAGCATGCATTCTTTTACAAATTTATAGTACTATTGAGTTATTGATTTACTTGTCCATTCACCCCTATATACTCAGTACAATCCAGAAGTACTGATTCATATATACATCTATGTGCTACATTGTCTCATAGTGTAGGTTCAGGTGCTCAGTACCTGCCGCGTGAGTGATTTTGAATATCTCCATGTACATCCCAAAAGTTGGTGAGTCATCATAGTTTGGGGACCCAGTTATCCAGTTTTTTAGATTATTAGTATAGATGATTCAGTATTTTTAGACAGTTCGAGGCTGTTAGAGGTTTGTCCCAGTGGCTCTCTAGTTATTAGTAATAGAGGTTTGTCAGACTACTAGATATGATTCAAATTTCCAGTATTAAATGTTCAGACTCTTAAGTCTAGCATTTTCAGATATCATATTCATATAATTTCAGTTAGCTTAGATGGAATTCCACATCTTAGCTTTGATTATATATCTTTATTTCCTCTATTTTGAGCTTCAGATTTAGTAAAAGGCAGACAAGGTTATCTTAAGTCTACTCATAGTATTGAGCACCGTGTGATGTATCGAGACCTATTTTTGGGGCATTACAAACTTAGTATAAGATCCTATGGTTATAAGAGTCCTAGGGAGTCAGACAATTCATGTTACGTAGAGTCTTGATCATGGGTATGAAGTGCACCACATTTATGAGCAAGAAGCTGTGGGATATTTTTAGGAAATCATATCTTTCTTTCATGATCTATCATTCTTATAGTGTCTTTATTTTCTTTTAACTCGTGTTCTTATGCAATAGTTGAATATTCCTCCTCGTTGAGCTAATGCTACAGAAATGATAACCAGCCACCCCATCCTGCTGACCCTTTGAATGAGAATGGATCATATGCTGAATTTTTGGTTGCTTTTCAAGCGTTGTCAGAAGAAGTGATTGATGTTCAGGGAAACCATTAGGCGGCATTCCCACTTTAATAGAATGGTGATTTAGAAGTAGCCAAAATCCAAGACTTTGTGAGAATGAATCCTCCAGAGTTCTTTGGGTCAAAAGCAGGTAAGGACCTATAATTTTAGTTAAATGAGGTGAAAATGATCACCCAGATTATGTATGTTTATGAGGAGGAGAGTATAGAGTTGACATCTTATGGATTGAAGAATTTATTATATAATTGGGTGGTTATGTGGAAGAATGGTAGAGGTGAGAATACAGCTCCTATGAGTTGGTAGGTATTTTAGGATGCATTTCTAAATAGGCTCTTCCTACATGAAATGAGAGAAGCTAAGGTGGAGGAGTTTGTGAACCTGAGGCAGGGCTCAATGTCAATAAAGGAGTATTGCCTTAAGTTCTTCAGTTTTCTAAGTATGCCTCAGATACGATGGCTGACCCTAGGGAAAGTATGAGTAAGTTTGTTACTAGAGTATCTGGTTTAGTAGTCAAAGAGTGTAGGACTGCCATGCTTTTTAGGGATATGATCTTGCTAGGAGGATAATTCATGCTCAATAAATTAAGGTAGAAAAGTTAAAGAGAAGAGAGAAGGGAAATAAAAAGGCTAGAATTGGGTAGTTTGAGTATGGCTACACTAGGTTTGGAGTGGGAAATTGTTTGGAGTTTTAGAATCGTTCATCTATGCTAGCGCTATCTTCAGCTAGTGCTCCCTCCCCTAGAGCTAGGTAAGAGCAGTGGGAAAACTCAATTATTCTCCATGTGCTAAATGTGGTAAGAATTATCTTGGTGAGTGTTTATTAGGATAGAAAGGTTATTATGGTTGTGGTAAGTTAGGTCATAGAATCAAAGAGTGTCCTCATGCTAAGCAGGGAAATAGGGATGTTTGTCCCCAGAGTCAGGCTACTGGTGCACCAGCGCCTCTAGGTCACCCAGTCCTTCCTTAGGGTGCATCATTTAGTACCGATGGCAGTCAGTGCTAGAATTGGATTTATGCTTTATTATCCTATCAGGAGCAGGAGGATTTTCCATATATTGTTACTAGTATGCATCGTATCTTTCATCTTGATGTTTATGTGTTGTTAGACCTCAAGTCGAGTTTCTCTTATGTGACCCCATTAGTCACAGTAAATGTTGAAGTAGGTCTTGTAATGATTTCTTAGCCCTTCTTTGTTTCTACCCTAGTAGGTGAGTCAGTTGTTGCCAAACAGATCTATAGAAAGTGTCCTATCACTTACTTTATAAGATCATGTTAGCAGACTTAATAGAGTTAGATATGGTCGACTTTGACCTTATTCCTGGTATAGATTAGCTCTATTCCTATTATGCATCTAAAGATTGTCGCACCCGAGTGGTGAAGTTTTAGTTTCCAGATGAGCCAGTCTTTGAGTGGGAAGGTAATTTAGTGTCTCCTAAGAGTCATTTCATATCCTATCTTAAAGCCAGAAAGTTGATCTCAAAAGGGTGTATCGATCATCTAGTTTGACTCAAAGACACTACGTATGAGACTCCAATAATTTAGTCAGTTCATGTAGTCAATGAGTTTCCTAAACTTTTCCCCAAATATTTGCCAGGGTAACCTCCCGATAGAGAAATAGAATTCAGTATTGACCTTCTCCTAGACACTCAGCCCATCTCTATTTGTCCATATTGTATGGCTCTAGCCGATCTTAAAGAGTTAAAAAAACAGCTTAAAGATCCTTTAGATAAAGGTTTCATAAGGCCTAGTATCTCTCCATAGGGTGCTTCCATCCTATTCATGCAAAATAAAGATGGTTCTTCGCGAATATGTATTGACTATCATCAGCTGAATAAAGTCACAATTAAAAAAAAATATCATCTTCCTAAGATTGAGGAATTATTTTACCAACTACAAGGTGCAAGTTATTTCTCAAAGATAGACCTTAGATCCGGCTACATCAGCTTAGAGTTAGGGAATATGATATTCCAAAGATAGCTTTCAGAACCCGTTATGGTCATTTTAAGTTTTTAGTTATGTCCTTCGGGCTAACAAATTCCCAAGCAGCCTTCATGGACTTGATGATCAAATTGTTTAAACAGTATCTAGACATGTTTTTCATAGTCTTTATCGATGATATTCTTATCTACTCTCGTAGTGAAGATCATCATGTAGACCATCGTACAATCATATTGCAAAATCTTAGAGATCACCAGTTGTTTGCCAAATTTAGGAAATGTGAATTTTGGCTAAGATCAGTAGATTTCCTTGGTCATATTATTTCTAGTAAGGGCATTAGAGTTGATCCCCAAAAGACAAAAATAGTAAGAAATTTACCTAGACCTATCTCTTCATCAGACATTAGAAGTTTCTTGGGTTTAGATGTCTATTAAAGATATTTTGTTGAGGTTTTTTCATTTATTACATCCCTTATGTCTAGATTAACTCAGAATAAAGTTAATTTTTAGTGGTCAGATTCCTATAAGAAGAGTTTTTAGGAGTTAAAGACTCGACTCACTTTAGCCCTAGTTTTAGCGCTACCTGATGGTACAGTTGGCTTTTTCATCTATTGTGATGCCTCTAGAATCGGTCTGGGTTTTGTTTTGATGCAGAGAGGTAAGGTCATAGCCTATTTCTCTAGATAGCTTAAGCCTCACGAAAAAAACTACCCTACCCATGATCTTGAGTTAGCTGCCGTTGTGTTTGCCTTGAAATTTTACAGGCACTATTTGTATGGGGGTATATTGAGGTGTTCACGGATCACAAAAGCTTGCAATATATGTTTACTCAGAGGGAGTTAAATCTTTATCAGAGAAGGTGGATAGAATTGTTGAAAGATTATGATATAAGTTATATCATCCAGGCAAGGCTAATGTAGTGGTAGACTGTCTATGGGCAGTGTTGATCATGTGGAGAATGATAAGAGAGAGTTAGGTAGAGAAGTTCACCATTTATCTAGATTGGGTGTGAAGTTGGTTGACTCAGCTGAAGGTAATAGTTGGGTTTTGAGTAGTTCAGAATCTTCTCTAGTGTCTGAAGTGAAAGAGAAGCAAGTAAGGATTCCAGTTTGGTCAAGCTGAAGGGTTCAGTTAAAGACCAAAAGCTAGAGGTTTTCTCCCAAAAGAGGGATAGTGTGTTGAGATACCAAAATAGATTATGTATGCCATGTGTTGATGATTTGAGGTAGCAGATTTTGGCTGAAGCGCATGGTACGTATTACTCCATTCATCCAGGAGCCACCAAGATATACCATGACTTGTAGGAAATCTATTGGTGGAGTGGTATAAAGAAAGATATAGAAAAATTTGTAGCCAAGTGCTCAACTTGCACCCAGGTAAAGGTAGAGCACCAAAGACCTGGTGGTACATTACAGGAGTTTGGTATTCCCACTTAGAAGTAAGAAGAGGTAAACATTGACTTTGTGACAAGATTACCCCATTCACATCATCAGCATGATTCGATTTGGGTTATTGTTGGTAGATTGGCCAAATTAACCCATTTCTTACTAGTTCACAAATCTTACACAACTGAAGATCATGCTAAGATATAAATCAGAGAGTTGGTTAGATTGCACGGAGTTTCTTTATCCATCATTTTAGATAAAGGTACTCAATTTACCTCCTAGTTGTGGAGAGCCTTTCAGAAGAGTCTTGGTACCCAAGTTCATCTCAGTTCAGATTTTTATTCACAGATAGATGGTCAGGAAGAGAGGACCATTCATACCTTAGAGGATATGTTAAGGGCATGTGTTTTTGATTTCAAAAGCAGTTGGTATGACCACTTGTTGTTGATTGAGTTTGCTTATAATAATAGTTACCATTCTAGCATCCAGATGGCCCCATTTTAGGCTCTTTATCGGTGAAGGTTTAGGTCACCAGTTATTTGGTTTGAACTGGGTGAGGCTATTTTGATTGGGCTAAATATGGTGTTTGAGGCCATAGAGAAAGTTAAGTTGATTCGAGAGAGATTGAAGGTAGTTCAAAGCCGTCAGAAATCTTATGCAGACCTAAGAAGGAGCGATCTTGAGTTTAAAGGTTAATGACCTTATTTATTTAAAAGTTTCACCCATGAAGGGGGTGAAGTGATTTGGCAAAAAAGCAAGCTTAGTCCCTGATATGTAGGCCCCTATGGGATTTTGAGTTGTGTGGGGAAGGTAGCGTATGAGCTTGAGCTACCCGCAAACTTTTTGTCAGTTCATCCAGTGTTCCATGTGTTCTTATTGAAGAATTTGATAGATGTTTCAGCTATAGTAGTCCCTCTAGAAAGCAAAGATATTCAGAATAGCCTTTCATATAAAGAACTTCCAGTAGAGATTCTTGATCATCAGATACACAGACTAAGGAACAAAGAAGTTCCTTTAGTCAAAGTTCTATGGAGAAATCAGTCTGTTGAGGGTGCTACTTTGGAAGAAGAAGCAGACATGTGAACCAAGTATCCTCATCTCTTCTTTATGAACTCAGATTCAGCCGAAGGTAACACTCTTCCTTAATTCAGTTCTTTTCCAGTCTCAAATTTAGCCATATAATTATCTCCACATAAATTCATGTATTCGTATATCAGTTTAGTCACTCAGTATGTTTTAGATTTAGTCATGTATTTTGTTTCAGTAGTGCATGCCATCATATAGCCTCAGATTCTCAGTATTTTCAGTTCAACTACTCATTCGAGGATAAATGTTCACAAGGGAGAGATATTATAATACCCCATACTTTTTCCTAGCGTAGTTTAGCTTCTAGTGTGTCAAGGGTTTGCTTTGAAAGTGTATAACTCTTGATGCATGTAGAATTTTTCAGATCTAGACTCCAAACTGTAGATAATTAAATCAGCTTATCAACAATACCAATTTTGTCTTAATCCGATACTTGGTTGAGAAGTTATGGCGATTTTAGTAAAAGCAGTAGGGCATCGCGATAAGCACTGAGCCGTGGTGAGGTGCAGAATTGTAATTGTCCGATTTCTAGTGGAGCACCGCGATTAGCCCTCATTGCGGTAAAGCTCTAGGTGTTGTTTGTCCCATTCCAGTAGCTCATCGCGATTAGCCTATATTGCATCAGAATTCCAAAATAAACAGCCACCGTGTCACGGTGGAGTACAAAATGGCACTCGTCCTTTTCCATTGATGCAATGCAATTATGCCGCATTGCACCAGAGGCCAAAACGGCTATTGTCCTTTTTCCAGTGAGCCACCACAATAGTGGCTCATCGCAGTGGTGTGCCAAATTGAGATTTTCCAATTATAAACTAAATTTTACAAAGGGAAATCAATTCATTTTCCAAAGACCCAAATCATGTAAAATCCAGAATCTACCCTATTATAAGAATATTATGCATGCTTTTCACATAATTTATTCCAAGAAATCCTAGAACTCAAATCTTAATCCCCAAGAAATCCAAATTCCACCATTGTTTTTTCAAGAACGCAAAATTAAGGATTCCCAATTCAAGAACTTCAAGAATCAATCTTCAAGAGCACAACTAGAAACTCAAAGTTCAAGTTTCTTCATCTTGTCATCAATTAAGGTATGTGGGGTTTTTCAACAAGGATAATTCTTTTATTCTTGTACCCAAAACTAGTTTTAAAGTTGAGTGTTATATGAAAATACATGAATTTCAGTGTAGGGCTTATACCCACTTATCACTAATTACAGATTTTGAGATTTTAAGTAATATAGATATTGAATTGCATGTCTTCTTTCGTATTTTATGCGTATTGCAGTAATTTCTAGATTTTAAATTGAATTATCAATAATTACATTACCAAGCATGAACATTATGATATTTTGACATGAATTTGATGTATGGGTTACTAAGCCCTAGTTTGTATGTTGATATTTCAAGAATGACTATGCTTTAAGAATCCCATGATTAGTTATTTTCATATTTTGATAAAGATTTGATCTTTTTATCTCAGCTTAGACATGGAATCCACTTCATAGTTTTAATTAACAGATATACAGTTGTTTTTCGTTATAAACCATTATACTAGTTTTAAAGTGGAATTCCTATAGAATGAGCATACAGATTAAAGAGAGTAGTATTTAGCACTGAGTTGGGTATGTTCTCATGTCCCAAAACTACGAGCCAATGTGGGTTTAGATTATTAGATTATTTCCATTTCTATATGGATGACAGATACAGTTATGATCACTTAGATTAGGTTATACTCCTTGGCAAGAGTATGACACCTCTCCCCAACATGAGGTTTTCCCATAAGGGAACTAGATGTTGGACACTATGATAGCTCACATAGTGTTGTCGGTTAGAAGAACCTCCCTTTGCAAAATAGTTTTTAAAAGAATTCCCTAATAGAAAATACTACAGAATAATCCTAAGAGAAAAGCTTTTAGAAACTAAGTGTACAACCTCACAACTTTATTTAGATATTGTTTTACAAAAGATATTAGTTATGATTTCAGATTTCAGATTTGCAGATACGGAAGTAAGTCCTTCTGCACTTAAATAGTAGGATCTAAAGATAGAATACTCATACAGCTTTTAGAAACTAAATATTATGACTAATTAGATTTATGTAGTATGTTTTTCTATTCGTGAATTATGATTATTAGTTTTTAGATATTCCAGCTTATACAAGTCATCTATATTAAGCATGCATTCTTTTACAAAGTTATAATACTATTAGTTATTGATTTACTTGTGCATTCACCCTTATATAATCCGTACAATCCAGAAGTACAGATCCACATATACGTCTATGTGCCACATTGTCTCATAATGTAGGTTCAGGTTCTCAGTTCCCACAGTGTGAGTAATTTGAAGCATCTCCACCTACATCCTGATAGTTGGTGAGTCCTCATAGTTCGGGGACCTAGTTATTCAGTTTTTCATCTTATTAGTATAGATGATTCAGTATTTTCAAACTGTTCGAGTCCATTGGGGGTTTGTCCCAGTGGCTCTCTAGTTATTAATAATTGAGGCTTGTCAGACTGTATCAATAAAATATCTGCTACTACACCACTAAAATAGCCATTACAACAAAACTCGATAGTAACTAGCTTTAGATATTTTTTAAAATTACTCTCCTTTATTATTTCCCTAGGTCACCCCTTCTCCTAAACACACTTTGAAAACCCTATATCTCTAACCATGAGATTTAAATACCGGGGTTTATGAGATTGATTGTAAGGCACACCCATTGGAAACTAAACATGAGAAGATATGTAGATCTCACAGAGAAACTCTCTCCTCTCAATAGCATTAAGGTCCATCTATAAGGTAGGTTAAGGTTTATTATAATAACAATCAAATTGGGTTGGAGTCATATAAAGTGGATAGTAATGTTGGGAGTTCCCATGTATTAGGCCTTTAGGCAAGGTGTCTGGTAGGATGGAAATGATATAATCTAATTAGGCTTTAATAATATGGTAAATTATTATTATATGTAACACCCCATATTTTTGTGTGTACTTGTTCTATTTATATGGAACTTTATATATCTTTGTGGTGTAGATGGAGTTCTAAATACTTCCCATGTGGTTTAGTGTGACCAAGTATATACAAATTTTAAGTTAGATTAAAGAGTTAAGAACTAAAAATAAAGTATTTTGTTAAGGTACTTTCTTGACTTACTTAAGCTAGTAGGTGGATCACTTACTTGAGATATTTAGACCAAGGTTATGGACCAGATTTGATCCTGTGTTAAGGTACTCATTTGGGCCTAACTTAAGTAAAAGAGAAGGAAATAAAAAAAAGTCCAACACTCAAAGCTACAAAGGCTCATTTTATTTTAGCCCAACTATGAATTAAATAATTATGTACATAACCTACTAATACTTCCTTTTACCAACTTATTGGGCCAAATACACTACCACCTACTTGAATTAATTTTGGCCCAAGTTAAAGGAAAGAAAAGAAGGAGAATGGGCAACAAAGGCCCAATAGTTTTGGATCCACGAAAGCCCAATATATTGGGCAAGTATATACATCATTTAGTTGACGAAATATATACCAAAAATTATTCAATAAGTCGTCAAAGATAAGCTTCTATATATGGATTGGAAATCAGCAATTTTTTCTCATTTCAACCTAGACAAAAATTTCAGCTTTCTAGGTTTTTCTCTCTTGTTCTATCTTGGCTATGAAGTAACCCTATAGTTCCACAAGGGTTCTTGGGATTTACCTTCCTTCCAAGATAAATTTATGTGAATAATTCATGATCTTGTACTAAGGAAACTATGTGTTCTTCAAGATTAATTTCCGGACAGCCCTCACTTTAAGTTTTGATAGTCAATTGTTCTTAGTCATTAAGGGATTTCTCTTTTCTCTTTTGGAGTATGTGTGAAGGGATTAAGCTATTGAATAAATACATATTAAGGACTAAACTACCAAGGAAATCAAGGTATGGATGCTGTCCAATTTTGTCCTTTTTCCATATACATGTGTTGATGGAGGATTACACATATTTTGTTGCTATTAAAGGATGATTGGAGTGTTGTTGCGGACTGTTTTGTGTGTTTGGGTTGGGGGATGCCCGGTTGCTATTGTTAAAAGGTGTGATTAGTTTGAATTGAACTATATAAGATGGATGTGGTGATACACCACTGAATTAATGATTGTGTACGTCTATTGCCCATTTCGCTTTGTGTCTTGGTTGGGAGGTGTAATGAAGCCAAAGTTGTGTCGGGGGATATTATATGAATATGTATGGTATGTGGATGTAATTGGAGTATAAAAGGGTTAAATTAACACCCTTTAATGATAAATTAAGGGCTTACTTCCCGGCCACTAGTTTGGTGAAGTTAAATAGCCAAAATGTGACGTTTGGTTGCTAATATTAGTTTGCCATATATTTCATTGTAGATAAGTAATCTAAAAGCGCGGAGAGTCGAGTTGGTTTGGTATTGGAGTTTTACAACCAGGTATGTAAGGCATACTCTATTTTGCACTCTTGGCATGAAAATGGACACTTGTTCCATCGAGCAAGCTTCCAAGATTATCCTATAACACGTGATACATAATAGCATCGTATGATATCTCATGTTACTAATGAACTTGATCCCAATCTATAATGAGTTAAAAAACCTCAATACATGATTTCTACCAATCTTACATGTCTATTTTCACAAGTAAATTTCAGAATTTCTCCGGTTACTCAAATAAGACCCGTGTGTTATTTTTAGCTCCAAAACACCTCATTAGCGTGCCACAACTCCTTACTTCATTGTTATTGCATTAATTTCCTATTTACATGTCTCTTATTGATAGATCATTGTTTCAAGGTACCATAATGTTATGACCACCGAAGTAACAATCTCAAAGGCTAATTAAACTAAGTAATTGAAATCTGTAAAACTGGTGGCAGCTCAGGGGCATAAGCCTAGCATGGGCAGATCCCAATGTTTATTTACAGGTGGAAACTCAGGGTTATAAGCCTAGCATGGGCTAATGCTAATTTGTTATTTACCATTGATCAGCTAGTCATTTGTATCATATGAATTACAAAGATAATGAAGTAAGAAGGTAAAAGAAGGAAAGAAATGTAATGTACCCTATTCCACAAGTAAATGTAAAGGTGGTATCTAGCACTATTTTTACACTTGCTCCAAATTTTTATTGAACCCTTGTATCTTGTATTGTTCCCCTTATAGGGGACCTATATTTCATGTTATAGGCACAGGTGCTTCAGCAAACACGCCTCCTTAGTAGGAACCCAGGATATCCATCTGCTATTGGTGAGCTCCAGTTTTCTTCGGGGTAGTTTATGGAATCCCAAGGAGATTTTAGGCCTCAGTTTTCTAATAGACCACCTAGGCCATTATCTTCTTATTGTACAGCTAGTGCTCCACCACAGTTTTAAGGGTCCAAAGGTAATCAATTTGGGCAAAGAAGTGAGAGTCAGAGTTCATGAATAGTGGGGTATCAAGGGCAAGGAAGTATGAGCCAATTAAGACCTCCTCGTTAGCCATACAAACAATGTGGAAAGCTTTATTTAGGTGTATGTTGGTTTGGGACAAATTCTTGCTTTTGGTGTGGTATGTCGGGGCATATGATGAGAGAATGTCCACAAAGGGGCATAGGTGGTATGACATGACCTATTGGATTAGCCGTTGCATCATCATCATCGGTACCTTATTCAGGTAGGGGTTCATAACCTATGGGTCATGTTAGGGGTGATAAAAGTGCAAATAGTTCTAGTGGAGTTCAGAATCGTACTAATGCTCTAGCAGATCGACAAAATTTAGAGGCTTCTCTAGATGTGGTTACAGGTACATTGTCTATCTTTTCACTTGATGTATATGCATTAATTGATCCCGGTTCTACATTATCATGTGTCACTCCATTGGTTGCTGGAAAGTTCAAAAGAACACCAGAATTGCTAGCTAAGCCATTGGAAGTGTCTATGCCGATTGGGGAATCTATTATAGCTAGAATGGTTTATCAAAATTGTATTATAACTATTTGCGGTCGCGATACGATGGCTGATCTTGTTGAGATGGAAATGGTAGATTTTGATGTTATAATGGGTCTGGACTGGTTGGCGTCTTGTTATGCCATAGTAGATTGCCGAACTAAAAGGGTATATTTCCATTTTCCAAAGGAGGCAGTCCTTGAATGGAGAGGTAATATTGGTGCGCCAAGAGGTAAATTTATTTCTTATTTTAAGGCAAAAAGAATGATTTCCAAAGGTTACATATATCATCTAGTTAGAGTGAAGGATACAGATACGGAGCCACCAACTCTTCAAACTATTCCGGTGGTAAATGAATTTCTTGATGTATTTCCTGAAGACCTTCTAGGTTTGCCTCCTGAACGAGACGTGGAGTTTGGTATTGATGTGATTTCAGGCACCCAACCAATCTCATTTCCTCCGTATAGAATGGCACCGGTATAATTACGAGAATTGAAAGAGCAATTGAAAGACTTGCTAGAGAAAGGATTCACAAGGCCTAGTATGTCCGCCTGGGGTGCACCAGTGTTATTTGTGCATAAGAAAAATGGTTCATTAAGAATGTGTATTGACTACCGGCAACTGAATAAGGTGACTATTAAAAATAAATATCCCCTCCCAAGAATTGATGATTATTTAATCAGTTACAAGGTGCCAAGTGCTTCTCAAAGATTGATTTGAGGTCAGGTTACCACCAAGTGAGGGTCAAAGAGAATGATATACCCAAGACAGCTTTCTAATCACGGTACGATTATTATGAGTTTCTAGTCATGTCATTTGGGCTAACAAATGCTCCCGCAGCTTTTATGGATTTGATGAATAGGGTGTTTAAGCCATTCTTAGAAGTGTTCTTGATAGTTTTTATAGATGATATTCTAGTTTATTCCAGATCAGAAGAGGACCATGCCAATCACTTATGATAGGTGTTCCAGATTCTTCGTGATCATAAGCTATATGCAAAGTTCTCTAAATATGAGTTTGGTTAAAATTAGTGGCATTCTTGGGTCATATTATATCTAGTGAATGAATAAAGGTTGATACTCAAAAGATAGATGTCGTGAAGAGTTGGCCAAGGCCCACAACGCCTACGGAGATTCGTAGTTTTCTTGGGTTGGCAGGTTATTATAGAAGGTTTGTTGAAGGTTTTTCTTCAATTTCTGCACCTTTACCAATCTAACACACAAATCATCCAAGTTTCAATGGAATGATGCCTATGAAAGGAGTTTCCAAGATCTAAAGAATAAGTTGACTTCTACACCCGTATTGATACTTTCATAAGGCACAGAAGGGTATGAGGTATATTGTGATGCTTCAAAAATAGGCTTAGCATGTTTATTGATGCAACATGGTAAAATAATATCATATGCATGCATACAATTGTGGCCACATAAGAAAAACTATCCTACGCACGATCTCGAGCTAGCAGCAGTTATATTTGCTTTAAAGATATGGAGCCACTACTTGTATGGGATTCATGTTGACATATATACTAACCATAAAAGTTTACAATATATCTTTAGCCAGAAGGATCTAAATTTGAGGCAGCGGAGGTCGCTTGAACTATTAAAATACTATGATGTTGATATCTTGTATCATCCAGGGAAAGAAAATATAGTAGCTGATGCGCTAAGTCGTAAGGCTATGATGGCATCTATAGAAAGGAAAGGGATGATTAAAGATCTCCACCAACTAGCTAATTTGGGGGTTCGCCTTCTTGAAACTCCAGATGGGGGGCTTATTGTGCATAATACATCGGAATCTTCATTAGTAGCTGAAGTAAAAGGGAAGCAATATGTAGATCCAATTTTATTACAGCTTAAGGAGAATGTACAATGTGGTACGACTAAGGCATTTGAGCTTATGCGAGAAGGAGTACTTCAGTGCCAAAATAGATGATGTGTGCCTAATGTAGACGAGCTAAGAAAGAGGATTATGACAGAGGCACATCGTTCGAGGTATTCCATCCATCCAAGGTCAACTAAGATGTATCAAGATTTGAAAGAAATATATTGGTGGAGTGACATGAAGAAGAACATTGCAGAATTTATAGCCGAATGTCCAAATTGTCAAAGAGTTAAAGTAGATCACCAAAATCCCAGGGGTTATATGTAATGCATAGATCTTCCAATCTGGAAATGGGACATGATGAACATGGATTTCATCACTGGTTTGGCTCGTACATCTTGAAAGTTTGATTCCATATGGGTGATAGTTGAGAGGCTTACCAAATTTGCACACTTCCTACCAGTTAAGACCACTTACACAGTTGAAGAGTATGCAAAATTATACATTAAAGAGATAGTTCGACTACACGAAGTGCCAATCTCTATTATATCAGATCAGTGAGCCCAATTTACTGCAAATTTTTAGAAGTCTTTTCAAAGAAATTTAAGAACACAAGTGAATCTGAGTACAGCTTTTCACCCTTAAACAGATGGACAAGCAGAATGTACCATACAAATACTTAAAGATATGAATGATAGCTAGGATGATCATTTGCCTCTTATCGAGTTTGCCTACAACAATAGCTATTATTCAAGTATCAAACTGGCACTATATAAAGCTTTGTATGGAAGAAAATATAGATCACCAATTTGATGGTTTGAAGTGGGTAAAACTGCCTTATTCAGGCTAGATCTTGTTTATCAAGCTATGGAAAAGGTTAAAGTAATTCAATAGTGGCTGGAAATAGCCTAAAGTCGACACAAGTCATATCCAGATATTAGAAGAAGAGGGCTAGAGTTTTTAATCAGTGATTGGGTATTCTTGAAGGTATCACCAATGAAAGGGGTGATGAGATTTGGTAAGAAAAGAAAACTAAGTCCACGTTATATGGGCCCATATAAGATTATTCGAAGGTTTGGCCAGGTCGCATATGAGTTAGAGCAACCCCAAGAGATCTCAGTAGTATATCCAGTATTTCATGTCTCAATGCTTCGAAAGTGCATCGGAAATACATCACATATCACTTCTACTAAAGACGTACAAGTTACGGAAGATCTCGCCTATGAGAAAATACCTATTGCCATTCTAGATCGATAAGTTAAAAAGATAAGGAATAGAGAAATAGCATCTGTAAAAGTACTTTGGAGAAACCAGCAAGTAGAGAAGATCACATGGGAAGCTGAGGAAGCAATGAAATCCAAATACCCTCATCTATTCAAATACGATGATAGGAATATTAACCTTAGGCTTGAACTTGTTTCGGTTGGACAATTATGCTAACATTCGAGGACGAATGTTCTAAAGGGGGAAGGACGTAACACCCCATATTTTTGTGCGTACTTGTTCTATTTATATGGAACTTGATATATCACTGTGGTGTAGATGGAGTTCTAAATACTTCCCATGTGGTTTAATGTGACCAAGTATATACAAATTTTAAGTTAGATTAAAGAGTTAAGAACTAAAAATTGAGTATTTTATTAAGGTGCTTTCTTGACTTACTTAAGCTAGTAGGTGGATCACTTACTTGAGCAATTTTGACCAAGTTAATGGACCCAAGGTTATGGACCAGATTTGATCCTATGTTAAGGTACTCATTTGGGCCTAATTTAAGTAAAAAAGAAGGAAATAAAAAAAAGCCCAACACTCAAAGCTATAAAGGCTCATTTTAGTTTAGCCCAACTATGAATTAAATAATTATGTACATAACCTACTAAGACTTCCTTTGACCAACTTATTGGGCCAAATACACTACCACCTACTTGAATTAATTTTGGCCCAAGTTAAAGGAAAGAAAAGAAGGAGAATGGGAAACAAAGGCCCAATAGTTTTGGATCCACAAAAGCCCAATATATTGGGCAAGTATATACATAATTTACTTGACAAAATGTATACCAAAAACATTCAATAAGTCGTCAAAGAGCAGCTTTTATATATGGATTGGAAATCAGTAAATTTTTCTCATTTCAACCTAGACAAAAATTTCAGCTTTCTAGGTTTTTCTCTCTTGTTCTCTCTTGGCAATGAAGTAACCCTATAGTTCCACAAGGGTTCTTGGGATTGACCTTCCTTCCAAGATAAAGGTATGTGAATAATTCATGATCTTGTACTAAGAAAACTATGTGTTCTTCAAGATTAATTTCCGGACAGCCCTCTCTTTAAGTTTTGATAGTCAATTGTTCTTAGTTATTAAGGGATTTCTCTTTTCTCTTTTGGTGTATGTCTGAAAAGATTAATCTTTTGAATAAATACACATTACGGACTAAACTACCAAGGAAATCAAGGTATGGTTGCAGTTAACTTTTGTCCTTTTTGAATATACATGTGTTGATGGAGGATTACATATATTTTGTTGCTATTAAAGGATGATTGGAGTATTGTTGCAGACTGTTTTGTATGTTTGGGTTGGGGTATGCCCGGTTGCTATTGGTAAAAGGTTTTATTAGTTTGTATTGAACTATAGAAGATGGATGTGGTGATACACCACTGAATTAATGATTGTGTGCGTCTATTGCTCATTTTGCTTTGTGTCTTGGTTGGGAGGTGTAATGAAGCAAAAGTTGTGTCGGGGGATATTATATGAATATTTATGGCATTTGGATGTAATTGGAGTATAAAAGGGTTAAATTGACACCCTTTATTGATAAATTAAGGGCTTACTTCCCGGCCACTAGCTTGGTGAAGTTAAATAGCCAAAATGTGACATTTGGTTGCTAATATTAGTTTGCCATATATTTCATTGTAGATAAGTAATCTAAAAGCGCGGAGAGTCGAGTTGGTTTGGTATTGGAGTTTTACAACCATGTATGTAAGTCATACTCTATTTTGCACTCTTGGCATGAAAATGGACACTTGTTCCATCGAGCAAGCTTCCAAGATTATCCTATAACACGTGATACATAATAGCACCGTATGATATCCCATGTTACTAATGAACTTGATCCCACTCTATAATGAGTTAAAAAAACCTCAATACATGATTTCTACCAATCCTACATGTCTATTTTCACAAGTAAATTTCAGAATTTCTCTGGTTACTCAAATAAGACCCATGTGTTATTTTTAGCTCCTAAACACTTCATTAGCATGCCAAGAACTCCTTACTTCATTGTTATTGCATTGATTGCCTATTTACATGTCTCTTATTGATAGATCATTGTTTCAAGGTACCATAATTTTATTACCACCAAAGTAACAATCTCAAAAGCTAATTAAACTAAGTAATGGAAATCTGTAAAATGGGTGGCAGCTCAGGGGCATAAGCCTAGCATGGGCCGATCCCGATACTTTATATGTGGGTAGAATTTCAGGGGCGTAAGCCTAGCATGGGCCGATCCCAATATTTATTTACAGGTGGAAGCTCAGGGGCATAAGCCTAGCATGGGCCGATCCTGATTTGTTATTTACCACTGATCAGTTGGTTATTCGTATCATATGGATTACAAAGTTAATGAAGTAAAAAGGTAAGAGGAGGAAAGAAATATAATGTAGCCTATTCCATAAGTAAATGTAAAGGTGGTCTCTAGCACTATTTTTACACTTGCTCCAGATTTTTATTGAACCTTTGTATCTTGTATTGTTACTTTTCTACCTTGCATACTCAGTACATACTTTTGTACTGATTTCCCTTATGGAGGACCTATATTTCATGCTACAGTCACAAGTGCTTCGACAAAGACGCCTCCTCAGTAGGAGCCCAGGATATCCATATGCTATTGGTGAGCTCCAATTTGCTTCAAGGCTTTTTGAGTTGGTTCTATATATTTTTTGTATTGTATAAAAGTTAATAGTATGGCGGGGGTTTGTCCCGACCTTATCTAAGTTCTATGTATCATCTAGAGGATTTGTAGACCAATGTAAAGTTAAGCACGATAGTGTGTTATCTTGTAGATGTTATGGCCCCAAGGCCAAGTCTATTATGTATATAGTTTTAGGGATTGTCGTTTATATTTTTTTTATTAAGGCATTATATTCGTAGATGGCAAAACCTTTTCCTATTATAGTTTCATGCATATGAATTCCAAGGTTATGGGTTGGTTCTCTCGGGGCTTCATGGCTACAGGTGCCTGTCCGCCTCAATAGGATTTAAGACATGACATTATACCTTATTGATGTGATATTTGTGGTGTGTAATAAGTTGAAATCGTGCAAAATCTTAACTAGCTAAGTAGATACTATGGTCCGTAAGCATGACGTGAGTTAAGTAAGGTTAAAAGGGTTAGTAGTATTTAGATAGGGATTGATAGAGGGCTCTCTTGGCTAATTGGATAGTTACGTATTATATTGAGAAATATTAACAAAACATAAAAGGAGAGTAGGGGTTAAAAGTAATGTAGGAGAGTTGTAGTCAGCCTATGAGCAGACTTAAATAGGTAGGACAGTTAAGAGACAACCTAGTCGTAGGGTGTGTGTAAAAGATATAAGTTTGAAAGATCCATCAAATAATTAGGTTAAGGTTGTAAGGTCATGTATGAGAATTCCAATAGAAGTAGTTAGGGAGGAATTTGAGTACTATGTTAGGGAAATGAATCAGAGTCATGAATAAAAAAGACTAGTATGACACTGAGACGGAAAAACTAGAGTTTGGTAGGATGTGTAGAGTAGGTGATTTTAATATTGTATGTACTCAAGGATACATATGGAACTAATATTGATTTCTATTTGCTTATATGTGTGATTGTGTTTGTGATTTCTTTTAAGCAATGCTTGTGATTGGTAGTTATATTATATATTCTTACACTTTAATGTTTGGAGGTAAGGTGATGAGGTTGTTAATGATATTATTGCAATCATGCTATTTATGATGTTCTTTTTGTTGATGATGATGATGGTGATATTGTTTATTTAATGTAACACCCTCAAAAATTTTGAGCATTTTATTTTTGGCCCTCCCATGTTCGAAATGTTAATTTTTGATTTACATTGTGTTTAGGCATATGAATAGGGTATCCCGAGAGAGTTTCAGAATTTTTGGATGGGTTTTGAGGTAACTTTAGGCCCTGATGGTAGTAAGCCTCTATGATATCACAGCATCATAAAGGCTACACTATGTGATAGCCAGCGTGTCACGATGGTTACCCTCCATGATAGGTAGTGTATCACAGAGGTTAGCGTCCACTATAGGCACCATGGTACAGAGGTTAGCCTCCGTGATAGGTAGCATAGCATGGAGGTTAGCCTCCGTGATAAGGTCTATGCCACGTTGCTCAATAAAATTCACCTATGTACGACCCTTAAGCATAGTATAGCCTATTTTTTCAATTTTAAGAGATTAAAAATCCCCCATTCCACTCTAAAACTCAAAAAACCTAAGAGAGCCTGAGGATTTCATTGTACATTCATCTCTCGGGTTTCACGCTCCAAATTGCTTTCCAATTCTTGTGTGTTTAAGGCATTACCTCTTCCGTATACTTGTATTTTATTAATGGCATAAAAATTGGTTTATTATTCATGGTTTTGATGTTGGGTTATGAACTATGGCTTGAGGGTTTTGGATAAAAATTATTTGAATGTTTTCTCATGATTACTATTGAACTACTATGCTTTACGTTGTTGATTTATACACTCATTAGGGTGCATGAGAATAGTGATTGGAATAGGGGTTCAATGGACTCGCCATGATTGTAAAACATGGCAATAGGTGTACAAAGAAATCCCTAAATAATTGGTTTTGATATGAAAATTGGTAATAACTTCAACCCACTTGCATAATTGGTTTTGGAATGTGAATTATCATTTGATTTGGCTATTCTCTTTGAAAATAATGCATCGAGTAAATTATTAAATAGATAAGAAATATAATAAAAAACTTTAGGGTACGAAGGAATCCCTCGAGTGATTTTTAATAATGGAGTCTGTGCAGTACAAAAAAATCTCCTATATGTTGGCTTAATGACATTTCTTACAAGCTATAATTGGTATGATAATGCTTCTTATTGATGCCTTAATGATTGACTCCTTGAATTGGTGGATGGTTTGTGTGTTATATGTTTTAATTTGGTCTTAATGAGGGTAGTGTTAACTGGCAGTGAAGGTGTGAGGCTAAAAAACTGATACTAGAAATGTATGTTTACCGACATGAGGGGTGGTCTTGATGACCAGGTTCTTGTGGGGTACACAAAACCCCCCAAGTGTATATATATAATTGTATCATGTCGGCGAAGGGTACATTGAAATCCCTAACCTTCCATGGTACCTCCTGTTCATGCGTCTAACTTGCATTAGGGCTTTTTCACTAAGGGGAGCTAAACCTATATAGCCCGTGAGTGCCTGTTTATGATGATCAAGCTACACAGTCTAGGTTAATATTTTAAAGATCATTTTAAGCAATATTCTCTTTCCTGACATATGATATATATGTATGTATTGCGTATGATGTTGTACATTGGTTTTAATGGTTTTTGTATTATAGATCATGGCATTATTTTATCCTTTATCCCTGAGCTATATGTTAGCACTCCAACTGCTAACCATCTTCAGATGTTGCATCCCCATACAATACAACAACTGGTCATACTTCTACTTATTCTACATAATGACTAAGTGATCATAAGACAGCTCGTGAATGAGCTTCCATCCTTCGAAAGACCCCACTTTATGCTTTGGGTTTCCTTATGTTTTGACTCTTTCTTTTAGATTTATTTTTTGCTATGGTTGGGGATATGTCCCAATCAGACTATCTTTTGTTTTTTGAATTCTTACACTTTTTTGAGTCATACTTATCTATCTTGTTTTACATTTAGAATTTCATTGTTATAGTATATTGTGTTCTAGTTGACTAGGCAATATGGGTGGTCTCCAATTCTCGGTGGACTTGAGATAACCATCATGGCCAAGCCTTGGTTTGGGTAGTGACAAAGTTGGTATTAGAGCCTAGGTTCATGTTAAATTGGGTGATCCCAAAGTCATGTCAAGTAGAGTCTCTTTTATGGGTGTGTAGCATGCCACGCTTATAAGAGAGAGGCTACCAGGCATTTAGGAATGTTTCCCTTTCTCGTTGTCTTATTTTTGGGTTATAGATTCCAAGCTCTTGAATTTCTATAACTCCCATTTATTTGCCTTTCAAATCATGCCTTCTAGATGATTTGAAGCTCATGGAAACTCATTTGTCTCGACTGAGGATAATGTGGGTAGATCTCATCCAACTTATGGGGTATAGACCTAGTTGAGGGTCATTGTGATTGATTACCCCCGTAGAGTTCCACCTGTCTCCAATGATCTTTCTCCAAGTAGTGACAGTCATACTAAGTCATCTTAAGGAGATATTACTAATGTTGAGTTTTGCCAATCCATTTATCTATTTACCCAGCTAGTGACATCTTAGTCACATCAGATGGGTTCTGCTACTATTGCTGGGAGTTCATCTGAGGCCACAAGAGTTGGCCAGTTTATAAGATTGAGCCCTCCAACTTTCATTAGTACTAAAGTTGGGGAGGATCCTCAAGGTTTTATAGATGAGATGGAGAAGATTTTTTGGGTTATTCATATTATTGGTGTAGAGGGTATGGAATTTGTTGCTTATTAGTTGAAGGATATAGTATACCAATGGTATGAAGAGTAGGAGTAGCTTAGGGGTAATGATGTTCAGTCCACTTTGAGGGATGACATCTCTAGTGCTCTTCTTGATCACGTCTTTCTCAGGATTTGAGGGATGCCAAAGTTGAGGAGTTTGTGAACTTGAAGCAAGGCAGGATTATGGTGAAGTAATATGCCTTGAAGTTCCCCCAGTTGTCACGATATGCTCCTGAGCTAGTGTCTAGCATGAGGTCTAGAATGAGGAAATTCACTTTTGGTTTGTCCTATAAATTGATTTTGGAGAGCAAGGTTGCCTTGTTAAACAAGGATATGGATATCTCTTGACTTATGGTGTATATATAAAAGGTTGAAGGGGAAAAGAAGAAACAAAAAGAGATGGAGGAGAGGTAGAGTAAGAAGTTTTGATATTCAAATTAGGGTGGAGGTCAATAGCAGTATGGTATGGATAGTGGAAAATTGTCTAAGAAGAGGTGGGGAAACTCTAGTTCCTATTTGATAGCTAGTGCACCTTATCCGATGTCATCCAGAGATCATCATTTTTAGAGTGGTGACGGTTCAAGGTCAAAGGTACCCAATCTCAGGCCAGTGGGGCCAAGTCAGCTCCATCATATCCTTCTTATAGACTTTGTAAGTGGTTGTATCGTGGTTTCTTTAATAAAGAAAGGAACTAGTGTTTTAATTATTGCCAGATGGGACATATGCGGAGGAATTGTCCCATGGATAAGGGTGCTTCAGGGAAAAATAAAGTTATGGTTGCCATGTCATCAACTCCTACACCAAAAGGTGGAACTTCTAGTACCAGCACTGGCTGAAATCAATTGTATACTCTTACTACCCGTCAGGATCTAATGTATCTCCTAATGTCATCACTGGTATGTTAAAATACTTCTCTTACTTCATTCAGGGTTTCCCCTTTCTTATGTGACCCTATTTGTGGCTGTATATTTTAGTTTTGGTCTTGATTGTATTTTGGACCTCTTTACTATTTCTACACCGACAGGTGACATGGCGGTTGTTAGAAGGGTATATAGGTGTTATTTGGTATCATTTGGTGGTAAGAAAACTTTGGTGGATTTGATTGAATTAGACATGCTAGATTTTGATATCATCTTGGGATAGATTGGTTGCATTCGTGCTATACCTTTTTAGACTGTCAAACTCATAAGGTCATTTTCAAATTTCATAATGAGCCAGTCATCGAGTGGGAAGGGAGTTCCCTTGTGCGTAAGGAAGGTTCATATCATATCTTAGAGCTCGAAAATTAATTTCCTAGGGTTATCTTTATTATTTGTTTTGGATTAAAGATTCTAACTTAGAGAGTACTTCTTTACAATCTGTTCTCGTGGTTAGTGAGTTTCTTGAGGTTTTCCGTAATGATCATCTGAGTGTCCCTCCCAATAAGGACATTGATTTTGGGATCGATCTTCTTTTGAACACTCTTCCTATCTCTATCCTTCCCTACAGAATGGTTTTAGTTGAGTTGAAAGAGCTTAAGAAGCAGTTGAAAGATCTTCTTGACAAGGGTTTTATCTATCCTACTGTGTCTACATAGGGTGCTCCCATTTTTTATGTGTAAGAAGGATGGTTCTCTTCGGATGTGTATTAATTATCATCAATTGAATAAGGCAATGATGAAGAATAAGTACCCTCTTCCTAGGATTGATGACATGTTTGACCAACATTAGGGTTTTAAGTATTTCTCTAAGATTAACCTTTGGTCGAGTTATCATCAGTTAAATATTACGGAGGAGAATATTCCTAAGACTGCCTTTCATACCTGATATGGACATTTTGAGTTCTTGATCATGTCATTTGGGTTGACCCATGCCCCTAACGATATTTATAGATCTCATGAATTGAGTATTCTATCAGTTTTTGAACTTGTTCATGATCATGTTTATAAATGATATTCTGGTATATTCAAAGAGTTAGGCAAATCATGTCGATCACCTTCATATTATGTTACAGACCCTAAGAGATCAGCATTTGTATGCAAAGTTTTCAAAGTGTGAAATTTGGTTGAACGTTGTTACTTTTTTGGGTTATGTTGTTTCTAGTGAAGGGATCATAGTGTATCCATAGAAAGTTGTAGTTGTTAAGAAGCGGCCTAGACCAACGACTCCAACTGATATTCAAAACTTCTTGGGTTTGGCCCATTATTATAGGAGTTTTTTGGAGAGTTTCTCATCGATTGTCACACCTTTGACTAGGTTAACTTTGAATAAGGTGAAATTTTTGTGGTTCGATGCTTGTGAGGGGAGTTTTGAGAAGCTGAAAGATAAATTAACTTCTGCTCCAGTTTTGACCCTACCTGAGGGTACTAATGGCTTCGTGGTTTATTGTGATTATCCTATGTAGAACTTAGTTATGTGTTAATGCAACATGGTAAGGTGGTAAAATATACTTCTAGGCAGTTGAAAGTGTATGTGAGGAATTATTTGACTTATGATTTGGAGTTGTTGGAAATGGTGTTCGCATTGAAGATTTGGAGACACTATCTATATAAGTTCATATTGATATTTATTCAGGACATAAGGGCCTGCAATATGTATTCACCCAAAAGGAGTCGAATCTCAGTCAAAGGAGATAGCTTGAGTTCCTCAAGGACTATGACATGAGTCTCCACTATCACCCAGGTTAAGCTAATGTGGTTGTTGATGCTCTTAGTAGGTTATCTATGGGGAGTTTCTCTCATGTGGGCAAAGAGAAAAAGGACTTGGTGATGGTTATTTACCATTTGGCTAATTATGGAGTTCATCTCTTAGATTCTGAAGATGGTGATATGTTTGTACAATAGGTGGTGAAGTCATCTCTTGGTGTTAAAGTAAAGGAGAAGCAGATATTGGATGCTATTTTGATGCAAATCAAGGATGATATAGGTAGGAAGAAGGTGATAGCTTTTACGATTAGTGGTGATTCTATCTTAAGGTATCGAGGTAGGTTGTCTGTTCTCGATGTGGATGGTCTACGAGGTAGAATTTTGGCCAAAGCTCATGAGTCACATTATTCATTTCATCCTAGTTTGATGAAGATGTATCAAGACCTTAAGTAGATTTATTGGTGGAATAACATAAAGAGGGATGTGACTAATTTGTGCCTAAGCTCATGGTGTGTCAACAAGTGAAGGTGGAGCACTTGAGGATCGGTGGGTTGTCTCTACAAATTAAATTGCTTGTATGGAAGTGGGAAGTTATTAATATGGATTTCATTTCCGATCTTCCGCAGTCTAAGAACTAGTTTGATTCTATTTGGGTCATCGTAGATAAGATGACTAAGTCTGCTCACTTCTTGCTAGTGAGGACTAATTATTTTGCTGAGGACTATGCAAGTTTGTTTATTCAAGAGATCGTGAAGTTGAATGGTGCTACAGTTTCCACTATTTTAGATCGTGGTACTCAATTCTCATCTCATTTTTCACATTCGTTCCAGCGAGGTTAGGGGACTAAGGTAACCCTTAGTACCGCTTTCCATCCGCAGATGGATGGACAAGTGGAAAGGATAATTTAGATTTTAGAAGATATGCTTCGAGCTTATGTAATTGACTTTGGTGGTAGTTGGGTTGACCACTTGCCTCTTATAGAGTTTGTGTACAATAATAGTTATCACTCTAGAATTGGTATGGCTTTGTTTGAGGCATTGTATGGTAGGAGGTGTAGATCTTCTATTAAGTGGTTCAAAGTTGCTGAGACAAGGTTGTTCGGTCTTAGTTTAGTTTGTCAAGCTATGGAGAAGGTGAAAGTGGTTCCGGATGGGCTTAAAACTACCCAAAGTCGCACAAAGTCCTATGCAGACGTGAGGCAAAAAGAGTTGAAGTTCAATGTGGGTGATTGGGTGTTCCTGAAGGTGTTTCCCATGAAGGTGATAACGTTCAAACTACACCTCTCTTACGAGAATGTAAGCGATCGGTGTCAATATATAATCCAACTAGGTTGGGGTCGAATCCCACAAGAAATGTGGTGTGAATTTAAGTTATCTACAGGGTAATAAACTGATAGTTAGCAGTTTCTTGTGAATGGGGGTTTTTGGAAAGGTAGCAAATAATTACTTCTTAATTCAGTGTTTGAAATCAATATGTTAAGGGAAACCAGAGTTATGTTAACTACGGTTATTGGGATTTGACAGACGCTAGTAATGGTTCAAGATTCTTGTGGTAGGTAGGAATAGTAGACTATCCTTGTAGAAGTTATGTATAAATGTTTCTTAACCTATTTAGACATTTAACCACCTAATTCTTTCGAACTTAGGGAATTCATATTTCATAACAGGATGTTATCTCAAGTTAATTAATCTTGTTACAGCATTAATTATTAAATGTAAGTTTGATGCTTCCAAGTCCCTGTTGATAATTTGCTTCTTACTAGGGTTGATTTCTTATCTCAAACAAATCACTAGTAAGCAAGGCTTATTGTTTGCAACCAATAGTTAGAATATAAAATAATGGAATTAACAAGAAGTTTCTACCACCATTAGAATCGTAAACACTTAGTTACGTTACAAACCCAAACCCATAGATCCCACAACTTGGGTTAAGGGAATTTAGCTACTCATAATATAATAAGCAAGACAACAAATTGAATTTATAATTTGATAGATGAACTTACAACAAGATGAACAGCAACAAGTATTTCTCAAATTTTATCAAAGTAGAAAATCCCAAAACAATGGTAACAATAATTTCTCCAAAAGTAAGCTGTAATGTTGCAAAGAAAACTTGATGAAAACGTGATGTTCAAGATGCTCAGAAAAACCCTAAATTATGCCTTAAATACTTCAGCCTAATTATGGAAACAAATTACAAATTACAGATCTTTTCTCGCACAGGTGATGATTAAGTGTGATGCCTCATCAGGAGTCTGATGACTTATCATAAATGTCGTTAGCTTCTTCTCCAAGTTTTATGATTTTTGCTTTAGGCTGACGATGAAACTCTGACGGCTTATCAGGAGTCTGACAACTTATCAGAAATAACGCCAGGTCCTCTTCCACTTTCATGATTTCTGCCTTAGGATGACGGCATTCCTTACGGCTTATTAGACACCGCTTATCAGGGAATGTCATCACACTTTTGCTCCCACTACCTCACACTGTCAACAGCTAATGATGATTATTATAACTTATTACAAAGTTGATGACTTATCAGAATTGTCATCGCTTCTTCACTTCACATCCTATTCTCTGTCTAAGGCTGACGGTAACTCTGATAGCTTATCACAAGGCTGACGACTTATCAGACAAGTCGTCAACTATACTTCCCTCTCTACTTGCTCAGAAATTAACTCTTTTACTTCTATTATTGTTGGTTCCCTTGCATCTTGACTTTTACTGCAAAATCAAAGAGAAAACAATCAAAAATGATAAAAGTTGCATAAGACTTTGCAATTATTCTCAGTTAAAAGTCTCAAATGTGTTAGCATCTGCTCACACATCAACACCCTCAACTTAAAACAATTGATTGTCCTCAAGCAACTAAAACACAATTAAGAGGATACAAAGTACATTCGGCAGTCAACCATCCATATTATCTCAAAACATATTCACCATCTCCAAGGTCAATTAACTTAAAAAATAACTGTGCATATTATTGAAGAACAACAACGCGACACACAGGAATCAAGATATGCATCAATTCAGCAACAACAATGATGCATGTACCAAGATTACACGATCCAAACAAGTTAGCAACTAGCAACGTAACCAGTGTACCCTCACTACAAAGAAGTCCCATAACCAAGGGGGCAATCAAAATAATCTCAATCTCATAATGAAGTTCCAATAAATATATGCCAAATACCATAGGCTTGCCCTTTTTTTATTACCAAGATTTTCAGACAGGTTAGCCAGGATCACTATAGGTCTTCTCTTTGGCTTGTAATGTAGGCTAGGGGCTGGTATGATACTCGATGATATTTAAAGTGACTAAGACTCCTTAACACTACACTAGCTTATGGTGTCTCACTTATTAACCTTTTTCTATTCTTCTCATTTCCTGATCACACATATTCAGGATGGGTGCGGTCTTTTCTATAGTCACTTTTTTTACAACTTTTCTTTTCTTGTTCTTTTCCACCGCACCCAGTTTTTTTATTATTTTCTTTTATTCTATCTTTCTCTATACTCATTTTGCATCACGCACCTCTATGATAGCCACCCTCAATTTAGGCCATTTGCTTAAGTTAAGGTGCACAGTGTCCAAGGAGGAGCAGGGCCAAAATAGGTTCATTATGATATAAATGGGACAGTGATAGGTATCATAAAAAGAAATAGTCTACTCAGGCTCAAAATAGGGATCAAGGGATATTATGCATACAGGGAAGGTCATTTAGGCTAACAGTGGGCTAATATCAAAACAGCCTATGATCCTTTACTAACCCCTATCCTTTAACCTAGGTAAAACTAACCGGGCAAGTTTTGGATTCAACATACAAAGGAAACTAAGTAATTTCTCACAAGCACATGGATGATAACGCTTAAATTACACTCTTGAATGGGTGTAAGCGATCATTATTAATATAAAACCCAACTAGGTTGGGGTCGAATCCCACAGGGAATAAGGTGTAAAACTAAGTTGTTTGTGATTTAACTCACTGATAGTTTAATGTTTCCTAAAATGGGGGGTTTAAGTTTCACAAATAATTTTTTGTCTCTTTAATTTCGATACTTATAATCAAGAGTTTATGAAATAACTAAAATTATGTTCACTAGGGCTTATGGTACATGACAAATGCTAAAGGTGATTCAAGATTCTCATGGTGGGTAGGATAACAAGCTATCTTTATCGATGTTATGCTCAAATGTCTCTCGACCTACTTAAACATTTAATTTCCTAATCCTCTCGGACTTAGGAAATTTCTATTCATTGCCCAGATTTTACCTCAGGTTAACTAACCTTGTTACAGCGCTGATTATGAAACAAAGTATTTTCGAGTCCCTGTTGATAATTCACTTCCTACTATATTTGATTTCTTTCTCAAGCAAATCTAAGCAGGTGTGTCTATTGTTTGCAACCAACAGACATTAATTAAATCTTAAGAATTATCAAGAAATCCTACCACCTATTGAACTTTGAATACTTAGCACCTTATCAAGACCTAACCCTAGATCCCATAATTTAGGTTAATGGAGTTCAGCCACTCATGTTGCAATAAACAAGTACACAAGTTTAATTCATAGTTGGGCAGATTAACTTGCAATGATGATGAAAATCAAGAAGTTTAACTTGAACTAAATCTTAATACCAAACTCCCAAAATATCGATGACAATCTTCTCTCAACAATAATGTTCTAGAGCGTATTGGAACTCGAGAGAGAGAAAAATCGTGCACAAAGTATATTACAAGATATGTCAATGATAATTAGAAAACCCTAAAAGCTTTTATTTATACTTGAGTCTAATTACGGAAATAAAATAACAACTTAAGTAAATTTCTGAGATAGGTGACGCCATTAGGTGATGCCTTATCAAGGATCTTACGCCCTTAAAGGAATGGCATCATATTTCCTTCAATATTGACAAGCTTTTTTTGATAACGCTCAAATTACACTCTTGAATGGGTTTAAGCAATCGTTGTCAATATAAAACCCAACTAGGTTGGGGTCAAATCCCACAGGGAATAAGGTATGAACCCAAGTTGTTTACGATTTAATTCACTGATAGCTTAATGTTTATTGAAATGGGGGGTTTAAGTTTCTCGAATAATTGTTTATCACTTTAATTTCAATGTTTGTAATCAAGAGTTTATGAAATAACCAGAATTATGTTCACTAGGGCTTACGGTACATGATGGTGGGTAGGATATCTTTATTGATGTTATGCTCAAATGTCTTTCGACCTACTTAAGCATTTAATTTCCTAATCCTGTCAGGCTTAGGGAATTTTGATTCATTTCCCAGATTTTACCTCAGGTTAACTAACCTTGTTACAGCGCTGATTATGAAACGAAGTATTTCTGAGTCACTGTTGATAATTCACTTCCAACTATATTTAATTTCTTTCTCAAGAAAATCAAAGCAGGTGTGGCTACTGTTTGAAACCAACAGATGTTAATTAAAGCTTCAGAATTATCAAGAAATCCTACCACCTATTGAACCTTGAATACTTAACACCTTATTAAGACCTAACCCTAGATCCCATAATTTAGTTTAATGGAGTTTAGCCACTCATGATGCAATAAACAAGTACACAAGTTAAATTTATAGTTGGGTAGATTAACTTACAACGATGATGAAAATCAAGAAGTGTAACTTGAACTGAATCTTAATACAAAACTCCCAAAATACTAACAACAGTCTTCTCTCAACAATAATGTTATAGAGCATATTGGAACTCGAGAGAGAAAAATCGTGCACAAAGTATATTGCAAGATATGTCAATGATAATTAGAAAACCCTAAAAGCTCCTATTTATACTTGAGTCTAATTAAGGAAATAAAAAAACAACTTAAGTAAAATTCTCGAATAGGTGACGCAATTAGGTGACGCCTTATCAAGGGTCTTACACCTTATCAGGAATGGCATCAGATTTTCTTCAATGTTGACAAGCTTCGCCTAAGGCTGACGATGTGGATGATGATATATCAGGAGTCTGACGACGTATCATGGATGTCGTCAGCTCCTCTTCCTTTTTGATAATTTCTGCCTAAGGCTGACGATGATCCTGACGCCTTATCACAACTCTGACGCCTTGTCACAAAATATCATCACAACTTCTCTTAAACTCCCATTCTCTGGTTAAACCTGATGGTGTCCTTGACAGCTTATCACCAGGATGATGACTTATCATGAATGTCGTCAGCCACACTTGTCCTTTATTTACTTCAGAATTCAACCTTTTTGCTTCCATTAATATTGGATCCCATGCACCTTATCTTTTACTACAAAATTAAAGTAAAACTAATCAAATATGACAAAAGTTACTTAAGACTTCACAATTATTAATGGCTTAAAGCATGAAATGTGTTAGCATTTTCTCACACATCAACTCGCTCAACTTAGAACAATTGCTTGTCCTCAATCAACTAAACATATCCAAGACGATATAGAGCACTTTCAGCAGTCAGTTATTCACTTAAGCTCAAAACACATTGACCATCTCCAAGGTCATTCAAATTAAAAACAATTGTGTCTATTAGTGAAAACAACCATGGAAATCACAAGGATCGAGATATAACAAAAATTAAGCAATAACAACCAAGCATATACCCAGATTACACTATTCAAACAAGTCAGTGACTATCAACATACCCGGTGTGCCCTCACAACAAAAAAATCCCCTTTTTCACTCATATCAAAATTCACATACATAATATAGGGATAATCGTAAGACTCACTCTCAGAATGAAGTTCCAAACATTGCATGTCAAATGCCATAGTCTTGCTCTTACAGTCGGTACCTAAGTCTTCAGACAGGTCAATTAGGATCACTATAGGGCTTTTCTTAAGCTTGTAACATAAGTCAGGGGCTAGTATGATATTCATGGATATTTTAGAGTGACTATGCTTCCTTGACACTACACTAAACTCTTGGGGTTTCAACTCCCAACCTTCTTTTCTTTCTCTCTTTTACTAATCACACATGCTCAAGATGGATGCGATATTTTCAATTATCATATTATCTTTTATGCAGCTTTCTCTTTTCTTATTCCTTTATCACTGCACATAACTTTTTCTTCTTTTATTTTATTCTTCCTCTCATCATGATAGCCACCCTCAACTTAGGCTATTTGCCTAAGTCAAGGTGCACAGTGTCCAAGGAGGACCAGGGCCAAAACAGGTTCATTGTGATGTAGATGGAATGGTGAGAGGTGTCGTAGAAAAAAATAGGCTAATTAGGCTCAAAATAGGGATCAAGAGATATTATGCATATCGGGAGGTCATTTTGGCTAAAGTGGGCTAAAATTAAAAATGGCCTACAATCCTTTCCTAATTCCTATCCTATGACCATGGTAAGACTAACAGGGAAAGTTCTAGATTCAACACACAACAGGAACTGAGTAATACCTTACACATATGGCCTACAAGTATCTTACATATCACTACTTATCTGGTTCATGCACTTGTTTAACAAAGGTTATTCAGTAGCCAGACTAATGCCACAAAAAGATACACCGTGGTCGTAAATGGATGCAATTCACACAGTAAACAATATATCAGACCAATGGAGAGGTACTCAAAAATCATAAAACAAGATAACTGCCTCAAGTACCTGTATTACTCCTAATTATATACCATAAGTTTTTACAATAATATTCTGCCCTACATCTTCAACTTAAAATTAAAAATAAAATAAACTCAGGATTTAGGGCATACCTGGAGTGAATCAACCATGAGGCTTATGGGCTTCCGACCCTGCTGCTGCATTATCTGTTGTTTTCTCTCCATCGGGAGCACCTGGCCTTACAGTGGTTGGAGCCCTACTAGATGAGGCACCTGCAGCCCTAGCTTGGATGGTTGCCTCCCATTTCTCGTTGTTCGCTAGGGACTCCATTCTTGCTTTCTTAAATTTCTCTTTTTCGGCCTTCTTTTTCTCCTTCTTTTTCACTCTTCTTTATTCCTCACTATTCGATTCTTCTTTCTTATCTTTGCCCTTCTTCTTCCCCTTTTTCTTCTTTTTTTTGGTGAATCTCCAGTGAGATCAACTATTGGAATTTCTTTTTCAAATTCATCCACAGCTGGATCGGTTGGCATAATAAATTGGTGCTACTGCAACACCCCAACATCTGTTTTTACCTTGTCCAATGCCTCTCTGAACTTAGAAAGATCGGTCCCTGAAATTTTTTTTGCCCATACATCGAATTAGTTCTCCAAATCTGTAACCCATTCAGGCAGATTCACAAAAGGCTCAAGGTCATCCTTGATTCTCTTGTCCACTACAGCAACAAACTGTTTTATAAAGGCATGTAGTTGTGCCTCACACTATTTGGCTTATTTAGCCACTTTTCTGATATCAATTGGATGAACTAAAAATCTTATTGTTGTTGTAAGAGCTGAGGGGTTGGAATCATTCTCAGGCACTAAACCTGTATGTGCTAAAGAAGTTAGGTGAACAGTCTTAGAATCTTGCACCTCCACATTACGTATTGAACTGGCATCTGTAACTAAAGGGTCTTCTACTACCCCAGCACCTCTATCAAGTCTCAGTCCTGGCTGATTTTCATCATACCACATGGGGTTGTGAGTCTTCGGGCAAGAATGTCATCATCAACCTATGCAATCTTTGGCACATTAGCAGCTCCGCCCAACTCTGTAATAAGACAAGGAAAATAATAAGCAGTGTCGGTTCTCAACATTCTAATCTTTATCTCAACAGCAATAATTTCTCCAAAATTTAGGGAGAGATTCTGCACCATGCTTACTACTAGGATAGCTCGATCATCACCCAAAATTGTCTCCATCAGTGGGCATCAGCCAGATACGCACTATACCGCACCAAAAATTTGCCTCTTCAGTCAAAGAGGACTTATAGATTCTCTTATTTGGGTTGGTCACCCATGCTAGTTCTCTTTCATCTATGATGTTGGCCAACCATGGATGTTGTTTTGCTCGATTCTTTATCCGAGCATAGACAGATGGTGCAGTGGCCTGAGGAGTGAAGTTGGGGCCATGCAAAAACCTATTGATTGTTCTGATTGAGACATCAACCCTTATGTCACTTACCAAACTATATCCAATAAGGGCTAGTCTGCAGCTCGTTTTCCTGGTCTACACATGCTTTCTAACTGAGCTTGGTAGTTTGTGTAAAACTCCTAGACCAGTGCAGGGCAAAATGAGCCTCCCCTTTTTTTTTTCCATCCTAAGCCATACTCTTGGAACTTCTATTCCACTTCAGGGTACCTGCTAAACCCTTGGGTGATAATCTATTTTTCTTCCTGAATCAGCCTTTTAACTCTTCTTCTATCCGTTCTACAAAACCCAGCAGTGAAGATGCCCTCTGCTTTGGGTATTTTCCAACTATCATTGTCTCGAACTTTAGGATTTTTACATTTGATAAGTGTTCCCTAAGCTGGAGACTCTTCATCATCTTCTTGTTCAGTGGACAGGAAGCCGAATACTATTTCCTCGGACTCAGACTCCTCAGACCCTTCATGTTCCTCTTCTTCAGATACAGCATGTTCAGACTCATGTTGCTCATATTCAAAATGTTCAGATGCCTTCTACTCAGAAGCTGTAGTTATTTTAGTGTCCTCACTATCCTCCACCTCAACTGGTGGGGTGGTGGAGGTTTTATAGGGCTTTGCTTCTTTTTTCGCTTCCTGAGCAGGGGTTCTTCCTCTTCATAATTAAACTCCTCATCAATGAGTTTCCAGCGTACACTTTTTTGTTATTTCTTTTTGGTAAGCTGAGGACTCTTTCATTTGGGTGCCATTATAAGGTTCCTATAGAAATATAAAAACATTAGTCAATCCTCAAAACATAAACACAAACACATTAATCATTTAAGCTTCACATCCTTTGAGAAGGCTCATTCATGCTTCAGGTTCCAGGTGTGATGACATTTTTTGATAAGCCATTACGACTATGTTAGCTTATCACAATTGTCGTCAACCTCACACAGAACCTACAAAATTTATAAACTTTTGACGACATTATTGATAATCCATCACAATTGTGATAGCCTATCAACAATGTTGTCAGCTCTAAATAGAAACCACTCCATTGCCTATCAACAATGTTGTCAGCTCTAAATAGAAACCACTCCATTCTTAGTAGCCTTTGACGATATTCCTGATAAGCCATTACAATTGTGATAGCTTATCATGAATGGTGTCAGCTCTTATCAAAACCCCACTTGTGACTTTAATTCTTGATTAGATACCCAAATTCTTCTTAGATTCACAGGGATTTTTTGATTCTTGAACTAGGGTTTTAACTTTTCACAAGTCATGCATAGTTGTAAAACCTAGGTTTCAACTTTTAACAACAAAGGTAACAGCAACATGATTCATCTTCTTTGAACACCTAATGTTTTCACAAGCTTACCACTTAACCCATGAGAAGAGAAGAGCTAAAGTTCAACCATACCTGGTAGGCGACTTAGCTTCTTGAGTAGATTAGAGCAGATGAGAATGTAAGAGAGAGAACACTTTGTTTTTTTTGCCTTAGCTTCAAACCTACATTCACAAGAAAGACACTTTCTTAAAGTGTTTTGAAAAGAGTAGGAAATAAACTAACTAAGGAAAGAAATAAGCTAAAAAATAAAGAAAAATAAAACTAACAAAAATCTAAAGAGGTTCCACTGCCGGGCCGAGTCAGATTTTCTTTAAACTGGGCCCAGAATTCAGCTTTTATGGCTTTGGGCTGTCGACAACTTGTGATGGCTTATCACAAGTGTGATAGCCTATCACAAATGTCGTTACCCTTAATAGAGGCTGCCTCAAGTTTGGCCTATCTGATGATATTGTTGATAGCTTATCAAAGTTATGACGGCTTATTAGAGATGTCGTCGTGACCTTTTAGTTGACCTCCTCATTTTTCACCTTCTCTGTAGTAAATCCTAATTATAAAAGTAAAAAAACTTGCTTAAACATAAAAACTTTGGGTTGCCTCCCAATAACACCTGATTTACTATCGCGGCACGACTTGGTTATCTTGACTACTTATACTTCGCCAAGACAACCTAATGATACCCCTTTACCATCACCATAGAAGACGTCAACGATTAAGAAAGCACTAATTTTTTTTTACTGAATCATGGATGAGTCTATTTTGAAGTGTGCTTCTTTGTTATTAAACTTGAACTTTAGCTCGTTCAACTCCATGTCTACTAGCACTCTCCCAATTTCAAGTAATGGCCTACCCAAGATAATGGGCACTTTAAAATCCACCTCATAATCTAGGACCACAAAGTCAGCAGGCAGAATAAAATCAGCTACCTTTACCAAAACATCGTGTAGTATGCCCACAGGCCACTTCACGGACCTATCTGCCATTACCAAGTGCATATTTGTTCGGGTAGGATCCCCCAAACCTAATTTATTATACACAGCCAGTGGCATTAGATTTATACTGGCTCCCAGATCGCATAGTGCTTTTGTGAATTTCAAGGAACCAATAGTACACGGGATGGTAAATGCACCCAGATCTGCCTTTTTCTATACTAAAGACCTTGTAGAGATAGCACCACTGTGGTGAATATTGTTATCCGGCTCATGGCTAACCTTCTATTTCTTAGTTACAAGGCCCTTCATAAATTTCACGTATCCTGGTATTAGCTCAAGTGCTTCAACTAGAGGCATATTTATTATCAATTACTTAAGTATTGCCATGAATTTGCCAAATTTTGCATCATCAACCTTCTTCTTCAATCGTTGAGAAAAAGGAGGTGGTGGTCTTGGGATAGTTTTCAACACCACTTCCTCTTCCTTCTCATTTTCCTTATCTGAATTATCAACAGAACTATATAGCTTCTCAGACTCCACTGGATTGCTTTCTTCGGATTCATTGACAACTACGTCACCATCTACAGATTTACCCACAAATAGGCTAGGTAATATCTTGCCACTCCTAGTGGTAATCACCATGCATCAGCCATTATTTTGTGGATTCTGAACCGTATCACTAGGTAAAGTACCATTTTTTCTCTGGTTCAGTGTTGCAGAAAGTTCACTCATCTGCTGCTCCAACTGCTTGATAGAAGTGGAGTGTGAACTAACCAACTAACTCAGGGTAGAGAATTCACTTTTCACAGTGTTCCCCCAAGTTGGTAGCCTCAACTCCCTTCAATAATTTTTCCATCATGTCCTCCATGGACATCTTTCCAGAGCTAGTTGGTGTAACATCTCGACTTTCAGGAGGAATATATAAACCACTCCTATCATTATTTCTTCTCCAGTTTCCTTGCTCCCTATCTTTATAATTAGTATTTTCACAAAAGTTCTGACCTTGATTCCCTTGGCTACTGCCTCAGAATCCCCCCTAATTACTCATATATTTTTCTTCTCTTCTGCATTAGTAGCCACAGTGCACTGAGATTCCACAGCTTTGACCTTTTCAGTCTTACCTGACAGCAAGTTCTTAGCCAACAAGTCCATCTCTGTCTTTAGGTGGGCCATGTCTTGCTCTTGCTCCTCATCTCTTCTGCGCTGCTCCGCAGTCATACTAACAGAAATAGTCAGTCTACCTACCACAGAATCCCTGGTATGCCAAGCCTAACTCTGTTTGGTCATCCTATTTAGCATATCTGAGGCATCTTAAAAAGACAAATCAACAAACGAACCACCAACAGCATTATCTATAATCTGCTTTGTTACAGAGTTAAGAGCCTTATACAAAGTCTCTATTAAGTGTAGGTCCGTCATATTGTAGTTCGAACATTGTGTCAGCTTCTTCTTGAACCTATCCTATGTCTCATGCAAAGCTTCGGTAGGGAGCTGTCTAAAGTTACTGATCTCGTCTCACAATTGTACCCTCCTGGAGGGTGGAAAAAAACCATTCTAGGATCTCTTCTTTAACTCCCTCCAGTGGGTAAGGGAATCAGGCATAAGCTTATTTAACCACATTGTTGCCTCTCCAGATAGAGACAATGGAAACAATCTCAATCGGATCACATTCTGTCTCACTCCCGAATTATTAAAAGATTTGCAAATGGTGATAAATTTCACCAAGTGCATGTTCAGATTATCACTAGGCAGGCCACCAAACAATCCCTTCAGATTCAGGAGTTGAATCATGGTATTTGTTATACTGAATTTTGCACCAGGTGCCAACGGTGGATAAATGATAGCACCCATTGCACCTGCTCCACCCATTCTTTCATCATCATCATCAACCTCGTATTGGACAGGCTATTGACCATACCTTCCTCTGAATGGACAGTTTCTATTGAAATTTTGCTGCATAAGTGCAGCAATTTGCTCTGCTCGCCTTGGTTTTTAAGGATTCAGCAATTCCTCATCAGCCAAGTCCTCATCATCAGGGTTTGGATGAAGTACTTGTTGACCCTCGTTATGTACGTTCACCTGAGCCCTAGCGAAGGCTGCCAGTTGATCAATCTCTTACTGTTCTGCCATTCTCCCGATCAGCTACGTTCTAGATTAATTAGTAATAACGGTTCTCTAGAACTTCTTGTTTTTGGAATAAACAACAAGGATCCTGCAATTAAACAAAAACAACAAACATACTTAAAACCAGGAAACTTAACTGACAATCAATTAGCGCACACAAACTTTCAGATTACAACCGTATTCCCCGGTAATGGCTCCATTTTTTATAACGCTCAAATTACACTCTTGAATGGGTGTAAGCTATCATTGTCATAAAAACCCAACTAGGTTGGGGTTGAATCCCACAGGAAATAAGGTGTGAACCTAAGTTATTTGTGATTTAATTCATTGATAGTTTAATATTTCCTGAAATAGGGGGTTTAAGTTTCACGAATAATTGTTTGCCACTTTAATTTCGATGTTTGTAATCAAGAGTTTATGAAATAACCAGAATTATGTTCTAGGGCTTATAGTACATGATAGATGCTAAAGGTGGTTAAAAATTCTCATGGTGGGTAGGATAACAAGCTATCTTTATTGATGTTATGCTCAAATGTCTCTCGACCTACTTAAGCGTTTAATTTTCTAATCTCTCGGACTTAGGGAATTTCTATTCATTGCCCAGATTTTACCTCAGGTTAACCAACCTTGTTACAGCTTTAATTATGAAATGAAGTATTTTTGAGTCCCTGTTGATAATTTACTTCCTACTATGTTTAATTTCTTTCTCAAACAAATCAAAGCAGGTGTGTCTACTGTTTGAAATCAACAGACATTAATTAAAGCTTCAGAATTATCAAGAAATCCTACCACCTATTGAACCTTGAATACTTAGCACCTTATCAAGACCTAACCCTAGATCCCATAATTCAGGTTAACAGAGTTTAGCCACTCATCATGCAATAAATAAGTACACAAGTTAAATTCATAGTTGGGCAGATTAACTTACAACGATGATGAAAATCAAGAAGTGTAACTTGAACTGAATCTTAATACAAAACTCCCAAAATATTGATGATAATCTTCTCTTAACAATAATGTTCTGGAGCATATGGAACTCGAGCGAGAGAAAAATTATGTACAACGTATATTGTAAGATATGTCAATGATAATTAGAAAACCCTAAAATCTCCTATTTATACTTGAGTCTAATTAAGGAAATGGAATAACAACTTAAGTAAATTTCTCAGACAGGTGACGCCTTATCAAGGGCCTGAAGCCTTATCAGAAATGGCGTCAGATTTCCTTCAATTTTCACAAGCTTTGCCTAAGGCTAACGATGTGGATAACAACGGATCAGGAGTCTGATGATGTATCATGGATGTCGTCAGCTCCTCTTCCATTTTGATAATTTTTGACTAAGGCTGATGATGATCCTGGCACCTTTTCACAACTCTGACGCCTTGTCATAAAATATCGTCACAACTTCTCTTCAACTCCCATTCTCTAGTTAAGTTTGCGGTGGCCTTGATAGCATATCACCAGGCTGACGACTTATCATGAATGTCATCAGCCACACTTTTCCTTTATTTGCTTCAGAATTCAACCTTTTTGCTTCCATTATTATTGGTTCCCCTGCACCTTATCTTTTACTGCAAAATTAAAGTAAAACTAATCAAATACGACAAAAGTTGCTTAAGACTTCACAATTATTCATTGCTAAAAGCATAAAATGTGTTAGCATTTTCTCACATATCAATGGCACACAAGTATATCACAATTTACTACTTATCTATTTCATGCAATTGTTTAGCAATGATTACCAAGTCACTAAAACTAATACCATAACAATTAGATGCAAATCACACAATTAAACAATCAAACCATTTGAGAGGTGTTCACAAAATTAAAAAACCATGTTAACTGCCTCAGGTATTTGTATTTCTCCTAGTCAACTACAAAATATTACAACAATAACTCACCCTACACCCTCAACTTAAAATCAAAGAAAAACTAAACTAAGGGTTAGAGTATACCTGGAGTAGATCAAGCACGGGGATCATGGTTTGCCTCTTAAGTAGCGCCTAATTTAACATTGTGGCACGACTCAGGAATCTTGATTACTTCTTTCCTATCTTCATAAAACAAATCCACGATTGAGAAGATACTCATCTCTTTTTACAGTGTCATGGATAAGTGTATTTCAAATCTTGCTTCTTTGTCATTGAACCTGAACTTCAGCTCATGCAGCTCCATGTCCACTACCACTCTCCAATTCATAAGGAATGGTCTACCCAAAATGATGGGTACTTCAAAGTCCACCTCACAGTCTAGGACTATAAAATCAACAGAAAGTATAAAGTCAGCCACGTTTACCAATACATCATGTAATATTCCAACTGGCCGCTTTATAGACCTATCCACCACCACCAACCACATGTTTGTCGGGGTAGGATCCCCCAAACACAACTTTTTATACACGGCTAGCATCATTAGATTTATGTTCGCCCCCAGATTACATAGCACCTTAGCAAAATTGAGAGACCCAATTGTACATAGAATAGTGAATGTTCCAGGGTTGGTCTTCTTCTGCATTACAAATCATGCAGAAACAGAATAATAATGGTAGAGATTATCCACCGTCTTGTAACTTACTTTCCTCTTCTTCATCACCAAATCCTTTATAAATTTGGCATATCCTGGGATTTATTCAAGTGTCTCTACCAAAGGCACGTTCACTGTTAGTTGCTTTAACATTGCCATGAACTTGCTAAATTTTGTATCATCCATTTTCTTCTTCAACCATTGAGGAAAGAAAGGTGATAGTTTTAGAATAGTGGTAACCACTACCTCCTTCTCCTTCTCTTTTTCTTATTCTGGAGCATCATCAGAACTATCCAGCTTCCCAGACTCCACTGTACATTCTTTTTTGGGTTCATTATCTACTTCAATTATATCTTCAACTGCACCTTTATCCACAGAAGGTCCAGGCAATATCTTACCACTTCTAGTGGTAATCACCATACATGAGCTATCATTCTGTGGATTCTGAACTTTATCACTAGGTAACGTTCTACTCTTGCTCTAGTTTAGCACTATAGAGAGTTGGCTCATTTACTATTCCAACTATTTAATCGAAATGGAGTGTGAGTTTACCAATTGACTCATAGAGGACAGATCGATCTTCATGGTGTCACCCCTGAGTTGGTAGCCTCCACTCCCTTCAATAATTTAGCCATCATGTCCTCTATGGACATCTTTTTAAAACTTTTTGTAGTAGCCTTATGATTTCCAGGAGGGACATATAACCCACTCCTATCATTATTGCTCCTCTAATTTCCTTGCTCCTATTTCTTATATCCATCCTTGTCGTAATAAGTCTAACCTTGATTTCATTAGATATTGCCTTGGAAACCCCCCTAATTATTTATATAGTTTGCCTCTTCTTCTGAGTTGGACTCCACTTTGCCCTACAATCTCATAGCCTTCACTTTCTCAATTTTACCAGATAGTAAATGCTTGGTTAGCAAGTCCATCTGCATTTTTAGGTGAGCAATGTCTTGATCATGCTCCTCATCTCTTTTGTGTTGTTCTGCAGTCATACCAATAGAAATAGTGGGGCTTGCTACCATAAAGTCTCTGGTATGTCATGTCCAACTCTGTTTGGTCATTCTCTCTAGTATTTTTGAAGCCTCTAGAATGTAAGATCAACAAACTAACCGCCAGTAGCATTATCTACAATTGGTTTTATCACAGAGTTAAGATCCCTATACAAAGTCTTCATCAAGTGTATGTCCATTATGTTGTGGTTTGGACACTACATCAGCTTCTTTTTTAATCTCTCCCAGGTTTCATACAAGGCTTCAGTTAGGAGCTATCTAAATTTACTAATCTCATCCCTCAACTGTACCCTCCTGGAAGGTGGAAAGAACCTTTCTAGGAAAGCTTCTTTTAACTGCCTCCAGTTGGTTATAGAATCGAGTGTCAGCTTATTAAGCCATAATGTTGCCTTCCCATACAGAGACAATGGAAACAATCTCAAATGGATAGCATTTTGACCCACTCCTGGGTTATCAAAATATTTATAAATGGTGACAAAGTTCACCAGATGCAAGTTCAGATCATCCCCAGGAAGGCCACCAAACAACCCCTTCAGATGAAGGAGTTGAATTATAGTACTAGTAATGTTGAATTTTGCCCCAGGTGCTAATGGTGGAGGAATAATTGCACCCATTGCACCTGCTTCATCCATTCCATCATCATCATCATTGAGGTCATACTGGACCAGCTGGTGATCCTGCCTTCCTCCAAATAGATGATTCGTATTAGCATTATGTTGTACTGGTGCAGCTATTTGCTCTACACACCTTGGGTTACTAAGGTTTAGCAACTCCTCATCTCCCAAGTCTTCATCCTTAGGATTTGGATTCCATACTTGTTGACCGTCATTCTATACATTCACCTGAGCTCTAGCTAAGGCTGCTAACCTGTCAGCCTCCTATTGGTCTACCATTCTGTTAATTAGTTGTCGTTATAAATTAAATGGTAATAATGGTTCTCCAAAACTTTTGGTTCTTGGAATACACCAAAAAAGTCCTGCAACAAACAAAAACAACAAAAAAAAAATTAGGAAACTTGACTAACAGTCAATTAGGACACATAAATTTCAATTTACAACCGTTTTCCCGGGCAACGGTGCCATTTTTTATAATGCTCAAACTATACCTCTCTTACGATAATGTAAGATATTGTTGTCAATATATAACCCAACTAGGTTGGGGTCAAATCCCATAGAGAATATGGTTTGAATTTAGGTTATGTGGGTTAATCAACTGATAGTTAGCAGTTTCCTATAAATGGGGGTTTTTAAAAGGTAGCAAATAATTACTTCTCAATTCAGTATTTGAAATCAATATGATAAGGAAAACCAGATTTATGTTCACTATGGGTGTTGGGATTTGACAGACGCTAGTAACGGTTCAAGATTCTTGTGCTAAGTAGGAACAGCAGACTATCCTTGTTAAAGTTATGTCTAATTATTTTTCAACCTATTTAGACGTTTAACCACCTAATTTTTTTTAACTTAGGGAATTTAATTTTCATAACAGGATATTATCTCAAGTTAATTAATCTTGTTACAGCATTAATTATTAAGTGGAAGTTTGATGCTTTCCCTATTGATAATTCCCTTCTTACTAGGGTTGATTTCTTATCTCAAGAAAATTACTAGTAAGCAAGGCCTATTTTTTGCAACCAATAGTCAGAATATAAAATAATGGAATTAACAAGAAGTTTCTACCACCATTAGCATCTTGAACACTTAGTTACATTACAAACCCAAACCCACAGATCCCACAACTCGGGTTAAGGAAATTTAGCTACTCGTAATATAATAAGCAAGACAACAAGTTGAATTCATAATTTGATAGATGAACTTAGAGCAAGATGAATAGTAGCAAGTATTTCTTAGATTTTATCACAGTAAAAAATCCCAAAACAATGGTAATAATAATTTCTCCATAAGTAAACTGTAATGTTGCAGAGAAAACTAGGGAGAAAACTTGATGAAAACTGGAAGTTCAATATGCTCAGAAAAACCCTAAATTATGCCTTAAATACTTCAGCCTAATTATGGAAACAAATTACAAATTATAGATCTTTTCTCGCATAGGTGAAGACAAAGTGTGATGCCTCATCAGGAGTCTGATGAATTATCAAAAATGTCGTCAGCTTCTTCTCCAAGTTTGATGATTTCTACTTTAGGCTGATGATGAAACTCTGACGGCTTATTAGGAGTCTGACGACTTATCAGAATTATCGTCAAGTCCTCTTCTATTTTCATAATTTTTGCCTTAGGATGACGTCATTCTAACGGCTTATCAGGGAATGTCGTCATATTTTTGGTCCCACTACCTCACACTGTCTATAGCTGACGATGATTATTATAGCTTATCATAAAGTTGATGACTTACCAGAATTATCGTCGCTTTTTCACTTTAAATCCCATTCTCTGTCAAAGGTGCACGATAACTCTGATAGCTCATCATAAGCCTGACGACTTATCAGACAAGTCGTTAGCTATACTTCTCTCTTTACTTGTTCAGAAATCAATTTTTTTACTTTCATTATTGCTGTCTCTCTTGCATCTTGACTTTTACTGTAATAGCAAAGAGAAAACAATCAAAAATGACAAAAGCTGCTTAGGACTTTGCAATTATTCTTAGTTAAAAGCCTCAAATGTGTTAGCATCTGCTCACATATCAGAATGGAGTGATACAAATTAGAAAGAAGGAAAAGCTCAATCTCTGCTATGTTAGCCCCTATTTTATTTTAAAGAGAGTGAGAAATGTTGCCTGTGAGCTAGAATTATCTGCAAGTTTAGGTTCTATTCACCTTTTGTTTCATGTGTCTATGTTGAAGAAATGTGTTGGTGATCCTTTTATGGTGGTGCCTTTTGAGAGTGTTGGTATTTTAAATTCTATATCATACGAGAAGGTCCCGATGTATATCTTCAATAGATAAGTTCATAGATTGTAGACTAAATATGTAGCTTAAGTAAAGGTCCTTTAGAGTAACCATAAGGTGGAAGAAACCACTTGGGAAGTGAAGGAAGTTTTGAAGGCTAAGTATCCATTCTTGCTCTATGTGTCAGACGAAGGAGCTTAAGGTATGGATTTTATGTTTTTTCCTTGTTACTATATGGGTGTATCTTTTGATTCTTGTGTAATATTTCTATTCTCATGTGAAATATCCTAGCTTATCATTCGAAGATGAATGATCCAAAGGGGGGATAACGTAAAACACTCAAAAATTTGGAGCATTTTATTTTTTGCCCTCCCGTGTTCGAAATAATGATTTTTTACTTGAATTATGTTTAGGTATATGAATGGGGTGTCCTAAGAGAGTTTTGGAATTTTTGGATGGGGTTCGAGGTGATTTTAAACCCCAAAGGTAGTGAGCCTCCATGATATCACAGTGTCATGAAGGCTATACTCCATGATAGCTAGTGTATTATAGAGGTTAGCCTCCACTATAGGCGGAATGTCACGAAGGCTAACCTCTGGGATAGGCAGCATGGCATAGAGATTAGCCTTAGTAATAACGTCCATGCCACGCTGCTATGTAAATTTGTGTAATTTTTGCTTTGTTTACTTGGTATGGGGGTATTGGGATCTTTTCATCAGTGTATGACCCTTAAGCATAATATAGCCTATTCATTGAGTTTTAAGAGATTAAAAATCCCTAATTCCACTGTCAAACTCAAAAACCCTAAGAGAGCCTAAGAATTTCATCGTACATTCATCTTTCAGGTTTCAAGCTTTGAATTACGTTCCAATTCTCTTGTTTCTAAGGCATATACCTCTTTCCCTATACTTGCATTTTCTTAATGGTATGAAAATTGGTTTATTATTCATGGTATTGATGTTGGGTTTTGAACTATGGATTGAGGGTTTTGGATATAAATTGTTTGAAAGTCTTCTCATGATTACTATTGAACTACTATGCCTTACATTGTTGATTTATAAACTCATTAGGGTATATAGGAATGATGACTAGAATAGAGGTATAAAGGATTTGCCAAGATTATAAAACATGGCAATAGGGGTATAAAGGAATCCCTAAATAATTAGTTTTGGTATGGAAATTGGTAATGACCTCAACCCACTTGCATAATTGGTTTTGGAATGTGAATTATCATTTGGTTTGGCTATTTGCTTTGAAACTAATGCATTGCATAAATGGTTAAATACATAAGAAATATAATGAAAAGCTTGTAGGGTACAAAGGAATCCCTCGAGTGATTTTTAATAATGGAGTCTACGGGGTGCAAAGGAATCCACTAAGTGTTTTCTTAATGACATTGATTTCAAGCTATAGTCGGCATGACGATACCACTAAATGATGTCTTAATAATTAACTCCTAGAATCATTGGACGGATTATGTGTTAAATGTTTTAATTTGGGATTAATGAGGGTTATGTTAGCTGGCTGTGATAGTGTGAGTCCAAAAGACTGATACTAAAAACTCATGTTTGCTCACATGAGGGGTGGTCTTGATGACCAGGTGCTTATGGGGTATAATAGAATCCCCCAAGTGTGTATATATAATTGTATTATATCGGTGAAGGTTACGTCAAAATCCCTGACTTACTATGGTACCTCCAATTTATGAGGATAACACATACTGGCTCCCTTTTAACAGGGGTAGCTGAACCCATATAGCCCATAGGTGCCTGCTTATGATAGTAAAGATACACATTCCAGGTTACATTTTTAAAGTTTATGATAAGCCTTATTCCCTTTCCCTACATATGATATATATATATATGTATTACATATAATGTTGTGCACTATTTTTAATAGTTTTTGTATTATGGATCATGGCATTATTTTATCCTTTATCCCTGATTTACATGTTAGTTCTCCAACTTCTTGCCATCTTCAGACTTTGTATCCCCACATGATGTAGAAACTAGCCATACTTCTACTTCTTCTGCATAGTGACTAGGTGATCGTAGGACAGTTTATGAATTAGCCTAAAGTGGTGAGCTTCTATCCTTTAGAAGACCCCATTTCATACTTTGCATTTCCTAATGTTTTGACTCTTTTTTTGGATTTGTTTTTAGCTATGGTCGGGTACATATCCCATTCAGACTATCTTTGGTTTTGTTAGTGGCTTTGTTGGACATTACTATGGAATAGGTATTGGTTGTTGAATTCTTAGACTTTTCTATAGTCATACTTAGCTATCTTGTTTTACGTTTAGAATCCCGTTGTTATATTAAATTGTGTTCTGGTTGACTAGGTGAATGGGGTAGTCTCTGGTCCTTAGTGGGCTTGAAAAACCCATCACGGCCAATACCTGGTTCGGGTCCAGACATTTAATTATAATGTTCATAATGGGGAAATGATATTAAAGTGATTGAGAAAAATAACAGATGATGCACACATTTTATATACATGCATTCATTCATATGCCTTGACATTCTATTATGATTATATATGTTGTGGATTATTGAGTGGCTTGGTCTATTGGTAATGTTGATGGAATATTGTAGCACACCATGAATCCAAGGTATATCCTAATTCTAGTTTAGTGTTACCTATTCTAAGTGTATATTAATGGAAAATTATTGTACGAATTTGTTCCTCCTGAAGGGTCATTAAAATTCTAAGCCTTAGCGATGGTAAACCCAGTAGCGCAATGTAATATTAAATTGCCAAGAAGACCCAGTGTAGTATGAGTTAGGATTTGTAAAAACCATGATAATGAGTTAGTGAAGGATGAAAAGGTGTAAGTTAGAGTGGGTGGTTAAGGACAATGATATATGAAAATGTGAAATAGCAGGTAGGTCAGAGAGATGTTAAAAGTGTGTTGTTAATAAGTCATTACTTGGGATTTATCATCAAAACTTTGCTTAATGTTATGATTTCTCCCTATTTGTTATTAATTTTATTTGTTTTAACCCTGGTTGGTCGATAATATTTACTAATACATGTGGTTGTACTGATAGTACACTTATTATATCTCTAATCAGTATATAGCTATGGTTCAGGTTAGTTGGGGGTTTTATAAGAGCGACGGTGATAACTAGAGGTTGCTTCTTCCCTCTCTATTTTTCATGGATATTATGTTGTGGATTCTCCCATTCATTGTCTAGTGCTTTTGTACTGGTTTAGGCTAGTTTTTAGAATTTGTTATTAATTATTTTTTGCATTACTTTTACATATCGGATTTATTAAACCAAATTGTAGAATGAATCAACTCGATAGTTTTAATTAATTTGAGGTATTTATTCAGATAACTGAGTTAAATGGTAAGATGTAGATTATTTTAACTTCTGCATTAATTGATTGGTTGGGTGTTAAGGGTTTTTCTATCTGGGGTAAGTGTGAGGTAGGTGACCGCATAATCCATAGGTTGGGTCATGACAAGATGGTATTAGACACCAGGTTATCAGAACCCTAGTATAAGAGAAAATGTCTAGTAGAGTCATATAGGTTAGTGTGTTGATGTCCGAATCAAATTTGTAGGAGGTTACAGGGCATTTAGGAATCTAGCTCACCTTCTTTTCTCCTCTTGTGCTATTTTCTCCCTAAGTTGAGTCCAATTAGTATTTAGTAGATTCCACTTGTTATGTCAACCATCATAATTGGGACTATCTAGTCCCAATTGGTGTTGGAACATGGTATTCCAACTAGCAAAGTCAATAAGTAGCATAGGTGTTGAAGTGTTATATTGTGAAATCCTTTTGGTATTATATTAAAGTACTGGTGCTATAAATGTTTTGTTGTGGTGTGATAGAATACACTGTGTATTATTTATATGGGTATTTAATGTGTGATTATACTGTTATTCAATTGTTGGATTGTCAAACTTCTTAAGCATAGAAATCATTTGTGTATGTTGATTGTGTAATTTGATTTGTATAATGTGTGGTCAAGAGACCCGAGGAGCATGAGCATCATGTGACCTTGAGTTGTATCTTCATTTTTGTGTCATGAGGCACGCCTTAACTCCTCATGATTTGGAGTAGTCCTTGGTTTGTATTTGAATCCTGATGAACTAACCAGGAGCCTTGCCTTTTTGTGAAAAATAATGTGTGAGGTGGGGTTCCTGAGAGGAAACGGAGGCAAAAATGTGTTAGAACTAATCAAGTTGAAGAATTAGTTACTATTACGATGGCTTGACTCGTGATATAATCACTCCAGACCTTAAAAACCCTAGTGCATGAGAGTTAGAAACTATAATAGTGTTCAGAGGATTGCGTAATGTGATAAAAGACCTGGGAATAATTAGAAAAAAAAAAAAGCAAAACTACTAGAGGTTACTATTGCAGCGGCTCCAGGTAGTAGCTTACCGACCCCTCTCCCTGTTTTTATGATTTTGCATATCATTGTAAGGCATCCCTGTATTTGCAATAACTAAAGATAAAAGAAAATTTCGACAAGCAATATGAGCTAAATCTATAATTATTAAGGGTGTGGGGATGATAAATGTCTTAAGAAATGAGAGAAAAATAAAGGGAAGTAATTGTTCGTTACATGCTCCAAATGAGGGAAACCAAAATCCAAATCCATTAAAAAGGAGGCATCTAGCTGATGGTATCATATCTGAGGCTTAAGGCATTCGATCCCTCCTCTTTTATTCCTCTAAGAAAGTAGAACTCATCGGTATTCTTCCTAGTCAACTTTGGGAGATTCTTGGTGAGAGAGTCACACTTAAACACCACTTAGACTGCCTTCCACATCCCCGCAAGTATGTGGTCCCAGGAGCAGTGTTTCTTGTTCTCTTCATCTAGATTACTTCAGAGCTTAATATAAGCATGGGTCAGATCCATGAGTTCAATCGATCTTGAAGGAGACAACCCAGGAGGAGGCATCTGAGTCTTCTTTATGTATCCCTAAAAAGCAGCAAGGTCAGCCTCCTAACCATCGAGAGATGCGGGATCTTGTGTAGGAGGGGTACCCAACTCTCCAACCCCACCAATCTGGCTACTCTCGCCTTCTTCTCCCACTTTTCTCTTTTTTACCTCCCTCTTCATATGCCCCTACCCCTCAATGGGTTTTACGCTATCTCTCAATCGTCCATAGTGTCCTAAGGAATGCCCACCCTATTACATAGTACGATGAACAAGGAAGGCAAGAAAATATTGCTTGCCAACCTCTCCCTACCATACAAATATTGTTCCTCATCCATAATTTTCACCCCCACATTTACCTTAATCTCTTCAAGAGCATACGTTATCACCATAGCCCAATGGAAGGCCATATCTATAATATTACCCGAAGGACAAATCCTCTGGGACACTAACTGTAACCATACTTAGGCCTCAGTCGAGAAATAGGCTCTCTTAGTCCCCCTAGCGCTGGACCATTTCATATCATTAACTTGACCCTCCGGCGCCAAGACCTTGGACGCCCACACCAAGTAAAATTCTCAAATCTTTTTCTCAAAAATGGCATTGGATGGGTTTGAGACCCCTAAAGCATCATTGATGGTGGAAACATCCATTGAAACCTTATTTTCCTAGATATAGACAGTAGGGAGAGGTACCAACCAATCCACAGTTGGAAGATTTCCATAAAACCCTGAATAAACTCCAGTTGTATTGTGGGACTGGCTTATTCAAAATTTCCCACCCAAAGTCCTTAAGTTAGTTATGAAACTCAGACAACTCCTTCCCTATATTCTTCATCACTATACGCCACTCAAGAAGTAAAGCCCCTCTTTATAATAATCATGATATTCGATGTTGGAAATATGGTAATGGAGTTGTTGGGCCAAGATAAACCTGAAAACATAACAAAATAGAGTTAGAAAACAAGACAGGGTACTAATAGAGGCAAGAAAATTCAAAATTATAGAAAAATAAAAAGCTGGGAAGCTACTGCCCAGCACCACAATAGTGGTTAATCAACTGCTATGGTACCTCTATAGGGGAACTTACAGTAGTGGCGTTACTACTATAGCAGAAAAGGTTATCACTGCAGAGGTTCAACATCTTCAAGCTGTCAACCTTCTCACCCATGGTAGATTTTTGAATTTTCTTTGAACTTCTGAGAATTAAGGGTAGATCATGCCTAGCGATGTTTGTATGAACCTTTTTACACTAAATTAGAGTGGACAACACTTGAATTCACCTAAAATTATTGGGGGAGATGACCCTTCACCTTCCATCCCTCCCATAACAAAAATCTTCTATAAACAACATTAATCTTACATCCCAAATATTGTAGAAGCATTGAAGACATAAGAGAATCTAACATGCTAATCCTTTCATTCATAAAAACCACCAAGTTTCAAAAGTTGCTCCAAAAACGACCTAAAATTCTTAATTCTAACAAAGTCTCTACGATTCTACAACAAGAAATATGTAAATAAGTAGTAGAGGTAAAGAAATTACCTTAAATTGATCGTCAAATGGGGATTTCACAAAGAGAGTTGAGAGAGTTTATGAGATATGGAGTGAAATAGGGAAAATGTTCATTCCCCCTATTTAAACTGTCGTGAACCGCTATTGCAGTTGATTCCCACTATAATGATACCACTGCAGTAGTAAAATCTTTTTTAGGTTAGTTTCATCCTAACCTTTTATGAATTATGGTATCATACCGTGTTCAGTTAATCATAGTATATAGTGGTCACAATATTAATAATGTACACCCTCTATGGAACATGAGAAAAACCGTCATGCTAGACTAGGCAATGTGTTAGCTATTGCTAATTGTAGAACAGAGATGTATGTACATGAGTTAGAGAATATTGAAATAATACTTTTAATGACACATTATAATTGGAAATACCTTGAGTGGTTGTGGGAGTGTCAAAACCTCACCCTGGGACCATTTGGGAAATGAACGGTGGGTAAATTAGTATCTAATGTAACACCCCAAAATATCATTATATGTGAAAAATCCCCAACAATAATTAATAAATGATATGCTCAAATTGGACCTGAAAAAATTAAATAAAATATAAAATAAGGCCCAAGTTCATTGGTCTATAAGGCCCAAAAAAGGGATTGGGTTAGTTTACAACCTACCAATGCAGCAGTACTGCTATAAGGTGAAATAACAACTCCAGTGGAAACCGACAGTAACTAGCTTAGGATATTTTTAAAACCCTTTTCTTTATTATTTCCCTATGTCACCCCTTCCCCCAAAATACTCTGGAAAACCCCACCTTTGCAACTATGAGATTTTAGAGACCATGGTTCATGAAAGTGGTCTTAAGATACATCCAGTGGAAACCCTATATGGAAAGATGCTTAGAACTTGCAGGGAAACTCTCAATAGAATCATGGCTCATCTATGAGGTAGGTTATGGTTTATTTATCATAGCAACAAGAATTGGGTTAAATTCATATAACATGGATAATACTGTGGGGAGTTCATATGCATTAGACCTTCAGGCATGGTGTTTGGTAGAATCCAATTAGACTTTCATAATATGGTTAATTGTTGGTGCACCCAATTAATGTGATATTTATAGTGTGAATTGGATAGTTACATCTTGAATTGAGGAAGCTTAATGAGATGTAAATAGGGAATATGGGTTAAAAGTAACCTAAGAAAGTTTTAGGATGCCTATTAGTAGACTTAAGTATGTAAGACTATTAAGAGCAAACCTAGTGGTATGGTGCATTGCAGAAGAGGTAAGTGGGCAAGAGCCATAGAATAACATAAGTAAGGTTGTAAGGTCAAGTATGAGAATTCCAACAAAAGTATCTAGGTAGAAATTTAAGTACTACGTCGGGAGTATGAATGAGATTCATGAATAAACTATATTAGTAATTGCACGTAGGGAAATACATTATGGTTTGGTAAAAGGTGTAGAGTTGATGATTTTAATAGTGTATGTACTAAAGGATGTGTATGGAACTAAGATTGATGCCTTTGTGTTTATATATGGAATGGTGTTTGTGATTGGTTTTGCGCAATGCTTATGATTACTGGTTGCATTGTATGTTCATACACTTTGATGTCATAGAGGTAAGGTGATGAAGATGTTGACAATGTTATTGTGATCATGAGGTTCATGATGTTGTTGATGATACGTTGATGAAGATGATGGTGATATTATTTATTGAATCATGATGTTCATGATGGGAAAATATTGTTTAAGTGAATGAGAAGAAGAAGAAATGATGCACATATTTTTCATACATGCCCTCATTCATATGCCTTGACATTCCATTATATTTATATATGTTGTTGTTGATTCTTCAGTGACTCAATTCCTTGATAGTGTTGATGGAATATAGTAGCACACCATGAATCCAATTTCCTAATTCAAGCTTAATGTTACCTATTCTTATGTGTATATTTATGGAAGTGTATTTTACATTATTGTCCCTCCTGCGGGATTGTTAGAATTCTATGCCTTGGTGATAGTAAACCTTGTAGTACAAGGTAATAGTGAATTACAGAGAAGACCCGGTCTAGTGTCAGTTGGAGTAGCAGAAACCAGGATATAAGTTAGTGAAGGATGAAAAGGTGTAAGTTAAAGAGAGTGGTTAAGGACAAAGATGTAAGAAAATGCTAAATGGAAGGTAGGTCACAGAGATGTTAAAAGTGTGGTGTTAATGAAATCATAACTTAGGATTTAGAATTGAAACTTTACTCGAAGCTTTGATTTTTCCTTATTTTTGTATTAATGTTATTAGTTTCTAACTCTGGTTGACCAATGATGCTTACTATTATAGGTGGTTATACTGATGCTACACTTACTATATCTCTAATCAGGGATAAAGCCATGGTGCAGGTCCATTGGGGTTTCTATAGGAGCAAGGACGATCACTCAACAATAGCTCCTACCCTCTCTATTCTACAAAGATATTGTATTGTAGATTCTCATATTCCTTGTCTAGTTATCTTATACCTATTTAGGCTAGTTTATAGGAAGTTACTATTCGTTATTTTATGCATTATTTTACATATCAGATGTATTAAATCAAATTGTAGAATGAGTTAGTTGGATAGTTATAATTGATTCTAGGTGGTTATTCAGATAACTAAGTTAAATGATTAACTTATGATTGTTTTAACTTCTTCATTAATTGAATGGTTGGGTGTTAAGTGTTCTCCTATGTAGGGTAGGTGTTAGATAAGTGAACACATGATTCATGGGTTGAGTCGTGACATTCTTGATCTCCTAATATCCACTATGGTAAAACAACAATTAGAAAATTGGCTGAAAAAAAATGGAGAAAATATTTATACTGCCAGGGGTCCTTTTCATGAATGCCCTATCGCAAATGTGGGAGCAGATCAGGACAGGCCTTCGCAAACATGGTGGGTCCAATATGAAAGTAAAGAAGGTTCCATGACCGACTAAGTCGGCTTCCTCTTTACAAACGTAAAGGCTAGCTTGCAAATACGGAGATCAAGATTCATTGACTCTCACGAACGTAGTCAAGCTTCGTGAACGCAAAGTCCTATTTTTGCCTACACCAGGTGTTGATGTACCAGAAAAAATTCCAAGTCCCAACGGACTCTAATAAGTTACTCGGTATTCATTCAAAACCTTGTGCGTTCAAACAAACTATGCTACCCTACCAAATTTTTCATTTTATACTCAACAGAACCATCGAAATTTCCATCATAAGTTATTTCGACAAAATTTGGATCCTACACCCAAGGTTCCATTTTTTTTACCCAATTTCAACCAATAGCCTAAAAAGAGATCGAAAGCCTCGGGATCCAGACCAAGGGCCTTCTTAGCCTAAAATCAATATTCTGAAAGTAACATAATTGTTAAAATTTCCATCCAAGGTCGTTTACCTGAAATTTTGGCCTGAGACTATTTTCTCAACTTTGAAAGCTCTAAAGTAGGAAAATGGCTATAAAAATCAAACGAACTGCCCAGTAACCGAACTGTCAATCCCAACAAATCATAAATAATTAGAGGAACTTATAAGAAAACTCTAAACACAAATAAAGTATGAAAAGATAAAATGACCGGGAGGATCATTATATTCTTAAGAAGGTATGGCAAAGAAATACAACATATTTGTTACTGTGGTTTGTCTTTAGTTAATTTGGTAAGGATCGATAGTAGTATTTTCTCGATACTAGTAGTATCTTGCTTTAATTTATGACTTTTCTTATTATATTGCTTCTCATAATATCATGAATCGATTTTTGAGTCATGTGTCACCTAGTTTATCACACCAGTAGGTAAGCCAAAGTCCATAACTATAACCAATTGGCTAATTTAGTGGACAATGACATAAATGCCAGAATTATGCAAGTAAAAGACTTACAAACAATTAATCATAGAGTAGAAATAAAATGGAAAAGGTACAAGATCAGTAATAATGTCATGACCCGAACCACGGTCTGGCTATGATGGGTATCTCAAGTCCAATGAGGACCGGAGACCACCCCTTGCGCCTAACCAACAAAACACAATACCCTAATGTCAGATGAATTTTGAACATATAACAAGATAGTATAAGATAAATTCAAAGACTTTAGGATAAGTCAATGGCCAACAACCAGCTTGAAACAACCAAGCAACATCACCACCCAAGTCCACAGTAATCCAACAAAGCCTTCTAAACAAAACAAAAAATCAATAAAGTGTCGGTACATACCCCTCCCTGACAATGATAATGAGAATGTTAATGATAAAGTAAACTCTATATTATAGTCTATGATAAGAACTGATGAAATGTCTAAGTCTTCCCTAGAATGAAAGCTCATCACTTCACCATAACGAACCGACGAATCGAGCCAATCCACCTAACTCTACGTAGGAAAAGTAGAAGTATCTTTGGTACCTGTATCACATGGGGCTACAACATCCAAAGATGGTTAGTTGATTAAGCACTAGTATGTAACTCAGCGATAGAGGGTAAAATAATGTCATGGATATCAATTCAAAACTAGTCCAAAATCCAATACACATAATCAAATATAAATACATATATATCACGTGCCGAGGTAGGAACTAGGCTTAGCATGCCCTTTAGAACTTTAGCCTGGATAGTGCAGCTCAACCGTCATAACATAAGAAGGCACCCACGGGTTATATAGGTGACATGACCTGAACTAGGGCCTAGTCGTGTCGGGCTCTTCAAGTCCGAAGGGGATTGGAGATCACCCCCAAAACCTAACCATAACCGCCTTAGACCGTATGTTGGATGTATACCGAACATATGAAAAGATAAAAAAATCATAAATCAAATACATTAGTTAAGGTCTATAGACCTATCCAGCTGGAGTCAACCCAATACCAATACCAGGGACAGGGTTGACACCAATACTGACACCACTAATGCCAATAGTATTCACACAAAGATCCTAACTAAAAATAAAGAGCATTCGATCAGGACATGCCCCCGATCATAGCCAAAACCAATCCAAGAAATAATGAAAAGTATTAAAAGAAGTCCATAGCATGAAATGGAGTCTTCAAGAATATGGAATCTCACTACTTCAGTCCAAAAAAAAGTTTTCCCTGAATCTAAGATCACTGAGAAGGAGTAGTATAGCCGATTCCTGCATTGTGTGGGGATACAGCACCCGAAGATGGGTTAGCAGATTAACACTAGCATGTACTCAGGAGTAAGGATAAAATAATTCCATTATTTAAAACCAAAGTAAATAATCATATGCATCCACATACATACATATATACCATGCTAGCGAAAAAATCAGATTTAGCGTGCATTTAAATTGTTAACCTGGGATATGTAGCTTGACCGTCCTTAAACCACCCATGGGCTATATGGGTTTAATGTTACCCCCTAAATAGGCCCTATTGCATTTAGCCAAATAAACTAGAGATATCATAGGGGTCGGGGACTCCCGTGTACCCTTCGCCCTCCATGATACATATATACAAGTATAAATTTAGGGGATAACCGTGTACCCCACAAGTATACGGTCACTATGACCCACCCTCATTTTGAAAAACATGAGTTTCTAGTGTCCATTCATTGGACTCCTACCTTTATTGTTAGCTATCATAACCCGCCATTATTGCCCAATTAAAACATTTAGCACATATCCAAACCACCAATTCCAGAGTTTATTACCAAGCATTATAAAGTGGTATCGTCATACTATAGCTTGCAAGCAATGTCATTAGCCAATACTTGGGGGATTCCCATGTACCCCATAGGACTTTCAATCAATAAAAACTATGGTCACAAAGGCTTTTCCAAATAATTTAATTCAATCAAACCATTTAGGGTTCCATTACCATATTATGCAATGCAAGGTTTCCAATAAAAGTCAAACTATGTGACAAAAACATTCTCATTGGCATTTTAACAAACATGTTGAGGGCATATAGTTTCCAAAAACAAAACCAAGAACCAATTAACTATTCCCATGCAACCAAATGTTCAAACTAAAATTATTAAAACATGGGAAAACATCATCCAACCATTAATATTTCAAAACCAACATAAACCCCCAATTATGCCATGAAAATCATTCATTAAAACATGTTTTTAGTTTGAACTAACAATGAGGGAGGAGTGATATGCCCTGTATACCAATGAAGGCAGAGAGAAACCACCCTTAAGAGTCTTAATTAACCACCTTGAGGAAACCCTTGCCCCTTTTTTAAACCAAGAGCTTGAGAGAGATTTAAGAGTGTTTAGAGAGTGTTTAGTTGTGAATAATAGGTTAAGGAAGCCTCCAAAAGTGTTTTATGTAATGGAATCCAAAGGAGTTATTAGGGGGAAATGTCCAGAATACCCCTACTTAAATTGTAAAAACTTCACAGGTGGGTACGGTTTGGACCCCTCACTCGTACCCACATTATACTAGTGGTACCCTCCACTCATACCTAAGACAGAAAGTTGGACTTTATATTTTGTCCAACATACGACTCTCCTTACCTAAATTATACCATCACCATACGATAAGTACCCACCTAGTCGTACACTAAGCAGAATGTCACTGGTTAGACACTGGATAACATATGATTTGGACCCTACCTATTGTATCATGTACATATGACTCTTATGGAGTCTTTTCGTACCTTGGACAAAAAACTACCAAAACCACATTGAGTAACATACGACTAAGACCCCTAAATTGTATCCACATCCTACGACAAGTAAGCATGAGTCGTACGATGATCAAAAAGCTCAAACTTAGGAATTCTAAGGGTCAAACCTCAGGGTGTTTCAATTCTCCCCCAATTGGATCATTCATCCTCGAATGATGGAACGAGGTAGTACTAGCACGATTAAACCCTCAAACATCTCTGCACTTACCTTTAAGATAGAAAATAGAATACCAAGGAATTAATTTTTCCTTTAACAAAGACGTTATAAAGAACACATACCTTTCGTATGAATTTCTAGAGCAGAAAATAGGAACGAATACTTGGACTTCATGTCCTCTTCATCTTCCCATGTAGCCTCTTCCACCTTGTGGTTCCTCCATAGAACCTTTACCAAGGCCACATCTTTGGTATACAACCAACAAACCTGATGATCCAAGATCTTAATAGTGCTCTTCTCATAAGATAGGTAATCTGAAATACCAATATCCTTAATAGGCACAATTTGCGATGGATCACCAATACACTTTCTCAACATAAAGACATGGAACATCGGGTGAATGGAGCTTAAACTAGAAAGCAATTTCAACTCATTCACAATATTGACAACCCTCCTCAAAATCACATAAGGACCTACATATCAGGGACTGAGCTTCTTCTTCATCCTAAATCGCATCACTCCTTTTATAGGAGACACCTTCGGGAACACCTTATCGCTAACCTCAAACTCCAAATCCATTTTCCTTATATTTGCATAGAAATTTTGGCGACTTTGGGTAGCCTGTAGCCTATCCCAAATCACCTTCACCTTCTCTGTAGCTTGGTGAACTAAATCAGGGCCAAACATATCCATTTTACCAAGCTTGAACCACCCAATAAGAGACCTACACCTTCTACCATACAGCGCTTCAAATGGAACCATCCCAATACTTAAGTGGTAGCTATTGTTGTCAGCAAACTCTATAAGAGGTAAGTGCTCAACCCAACTACCACCATATTCAATCACGTAAGCTCGAAGAATATTTTCTAAAGTATGAATATCCCTCTCTACTTGCCTATCTGACTACTGGTAGAAGAAGTACTCAGACTCACCTTAGTCCTTAACCCTTTCTGAAATGACCGCCAAAAGATGAAAATTACATACCATGATTCGAGTAGATCAAAATAGGTACCCCATGCAACTTCACAATCTCTTAGAGGTACAACCTTGCATAATCCTAAGCCGAGAAATTAGTGCTCATTGGCAAAAATTGAGCCGACTTTGTCATCCTATCCTCGATGACCCAAATCAAATCAAACTAATTCAGAGACCAAGGGAGGCTGTAATGCCCTAAATCTTGTACACGGATTGTTACATGGTGCTCATGACCCTAAAGGACCACAAGCTAACCCATTACTAATATCTGTAGCTGAGCACTAAATAATATATTGTAAATATACAAAATATAAGCTGTAAGGCCACAAGTTTCAAAATTGAACAAATATTAAATATAAAATAATATATGTAATGGGGTATAACAATACCCAAAACTGAAATAAACTATCTGAAATATGTTATAGTCTGAAAGCCTCTAAACTATATAAAAACTGTAGAGTTGATGGGACATATCCCCAACTAACTCCGAACTACTGAAATAATAAAGTAATAAAATAATCATGCTATCCTCGAATGATGAGGACTCACTCATAGTCTGGCTACTGAATATTTGATCTACTAAGGATGCTCGGGAGCTCGTACTCCTAAACCTACGGTATAAAATACCATAGCACAAATGTGCCAGTATATTGAATGTACTGGTATGCACGTGAGGTAGGCTAAATACAAGGGTACATATGCATAAACAATAATAACAGACTGTATAACATGAACATGAGAATACATGCTTAAATAAGTAACTATAACTAAGATCGTGATAACGCTGACTCATGAATTCTGATAATGTGGATTTACTGATATCTGAGTACTGATACTGGAATACTGAATGACTGAGTCTATTGAATACTGAGTAACTAATGGCATATTACTAATAAAGGAATGATAACATGGGTTTCATATAATTAATATAATATCAACAGAGTTTATGATAACATGACTACTAAGTCTAAATATTGATAACATGAGTGACTGTATCAGACAGTCCTGATACTTATGGAACTAGCTGGGTTCCGCACTATACTGATTTGACTATATCTGATAGTCCTGGATTTTTGTAGAACTAAACTAAGTTCTATTACTGAAACTGGATCTGAAAGTGAGACTGTGAGAGGTAATCATCTAATTAACATACCCTGAAACTAAACTGGTAGGGTCCAACCTGTAACCCCAGCTGGAAGGGTGTCAGTCCGGTGCTATGGGTAAATACTAGCTTTGAGTATACCCTCTCTGACAGGGAGCTCTTCCATCAACCCCTCCTAGTAGGAAACTCAAATGAGATATATAAATCCCTAAACGCATAGGGTGCATCTCAACCTACGCTGGCTACGTAGTTCTGGAACACAAGGATTACTTATAAGGTTCACATGCTCCACTGAATAATAGGTGAGTCCCCATTCTTGGGTTACTCGGTGCTGAATCCTACTCCCAACTGAATAGACACTGAACTGATTAACTGAACTTAGTTGATACTAATGGTATTATTTAGCAGAGCTAAACTGAGTTTACTGAGTTTCGTTGACTGACGAAATGCTACTGAGATCTGAGAACTGACGGAGAGTACTGAAGTTACTGAGATTTCTGGGAATACTGGGGTTACCGAGATTACAAAGTACTGATGTTACTGAGACCACTGAGGTCACTGAGATTACTGAGTAGGACTAGACTGGTACTAAATTTACTGAGTTTTCCTATGTCATGAGACTGACTAAATTCTAAGAATCATGGATTGACTGAAAGTATCGTGAAAACCTGACACTGGCTCTAGGAACACACCTAAATTGTCGGGTACAAGTACCCTCAGGACTCGATAGCATGAAACTAATAGGACATGACACTTCTTGAATACATGACCAATATCAACAATTCATAATACATTAATTTGGGGATTTCATGAAGCACATGGTTATCATAGTCTTGTACATGAATGGAATTGCATATAAACATGTCATACTTTCATCAACCTAATCTCATAGACATTCCCTCAACCATTCATAATGCACACAATGTCATGGAAGTCATTCTTAGTCATAGGGTAAATCATACACTTATCACTTGGGTCACAATTAAGCTATAATGCAGAATTTCTATCCTCTTAGGTATTTTATCAAACACCTAGGATGCATGACGTAGGGAATAGGCATGACCATCAAATTAATACAACAAAACTCTATTTTTCAACTCAATTTTACATGTTTAGACCACATACTAGCATAGGTTCATGAATAACACATAAAGATTCCAACTTGGGAATCATACAACCATAATCACATGAACATAATCAACCCACAACAAAATATTCACAATACAAGCTTTAAAACTTGATTCTTGGGCTTCATGGATGAAAGAAATCCATGAATGAACACTGTGCATACCTTAGTTCTTGATTCTACGAAGATTGACGGAGAGATTCTTGAATTTGAGTCTTGGATTCGAATCCCCAATTAAAAACCCTGGCTTGTTCTTGAGAGAAACTTGAGAGAAACAATATATTTTTAGTGAATTATGGATGAATTATGTGTTATTGGGCATATATAGGGATGAGAAATTTACCCTTTTAACCCTTGGATACGCATTTTAATTCTGTGAAAATTTCCCAACCTGGACCACTGGCGGTGTCACTGAAATTTGACAACACTGAATTTGAGCCTTGGCGCAATGCACCATATTCATGGAGGATCACTGGATTTTAACAATTGCCATTTTGGTTGGCTCCGGACGCGTTCATGGCTCAGGTGGCACATGGTCTTACTAAAATGGCTCTAACTCTTTGCTCGGGTGTCGAATTTGGGAGAATTTGGTATTGATGGAAAGCTTATTCAATTTCCCACATGATAAAAAGTAAAAATCTTGAAAATACCACATGTATAAAACTGGATTCATCTTTGAAACAAGTGTTTAACATCTCTGGGATGATTTTAAGCTAGGTAGAAGTACGGTATATTACAGAGGCCAGTAAGGAAATCCATACTGATCACTTCCCATTTCCATTCAGGCAGTTCAATTTCTTGCTATAATCCTCTGAGCCTTATATGCTCAACTTTCACTTGTTGGCACACCATGAACTTGGCCATGAAATAGCCACATCCTTCTTCATAATATTCCACCAATACATCTCTTAGAGGTTGGGATATATTTTTGTCGAACCATGAGGAACAACATAGCATGACTCATGTTCCTCAAAAGATCCTCTCACGTAAACCATCTACATCAATAACACATAACCTCCCTTGGAACCATAAAGTACCATCACCACTAATTTCGAAGGCCATTACTTTCTTCCCACCTACATCACCCTTGATCCTTATCAAAACAGGATCTAACATCTGCTTCTCTAAGATTTTAGCACTAAGAGACAACCTATCCACTTCCTGCACCAACACACCACCACCTTCGGAGTTCAAGAGACGAACTCCACGATTAGCCAAATGGTGAATGTCCTTCACCAATTCCTACTTCTTCTTATCCACATAATCTAGACTTCCCATAGATAACCTGCAAAAAGCACAGCAACCACGTTTCTTTACCTGGGTGGTAGTGAAGACTCATATCATAATCCTTAAGAAGATCAAGCCATCTTCTTTGCCAAAGCTCTTTCTGAGTAAACATATACTGTATGCTCTTATGATTAGAAAAGATATCAGCATGCACTCCATACAAATAGTGCCACCAAATTTTCAATGCAAACACCACAGCTAATAATTCCAAGTCATGAGTTGGATAGTTCCTCTCATGCACCTTCAATGGACTAGAGGCAAAAGCTATCACCTTTCCATATTGCATCAAAACGAAACCAAGCCCCACACGGGATGCATCACAGTAGACCACAAACCCATCAGTGCCTTTAGGCAAAGTCAAAACTAGAGTCAAATTTAGCTTATCCTAAGCTTCTCGAAACTACCCTTACAAGCATACAACCACAAGAACTTTACCTTTTTTTAGCCAACTTAGTCAACGGGGCAGCTATAGTCGAAAAACTCTCCACAAACCTATTATAGTACCCGGCTTAACCTAAGAAACTTCGAATATCAATTGGAGTCATGGATCTAGGCCACTTCTTTAGCATTGCTACTTTCTGCAGATCCACCATCATCCCTTGACTAGAAATGATATGACCCAGAAAAGTGAAAGCGTTCAACAAGAATTCATATTTTGAAATTTTAGCATATAATTATTGCTCCTTCAAGGTTTGCAATATATTGCAGAGGTGATTCGCATGATCCACCTCGCTCTCCGAATACACCAAAATTTCATCTATATAAACAATGATAAACAGATCTAGAAACTGACTTAAAACCCTATCATCAAATCCATGAATGTCACAAGGGCATTGGTCAACCTGAAAGACATAACCAGAAACACAAAGTGCCTATACCGGGTACAGAAGGTAGTCTTAAGGATATCCACCACCTTAATCTTCAACTGATGATACCCGAATTTAAGATCGATTTTAGAGAAAACATAGCACCCTGCAACTGATCAAATAAATTATCTATCCTTGTAAATGGATACTTATTCTTTACTATCAACTTGTTCAAATATTGGTAATCAATGCACATCCGAAAGGACCCATCCTTCTTTTGCACGAATTGCATTGGAGCACCCTATGCGGACACACTAGGATGGATGAAACCCTTTTGTAAAGGATCTTTAAATTTCTCCTTCAACTCCTTCAACCCAGCTGGAGCCATTCTATAAGGGGAAATAAAAATTAGACTAGTGTCCATAACAAAATCAATCCTAAATTTAATCTCTCTATTAGGAGGAATACCAGGAAGGTCATCAGGGAAGACCTCAGGAAATTCATTCACCACAAGGATAGAATATAGAGAAGGACCATCTGAGTTAGAATCTTTAACCCGAACTAGATGTTAGAGACACCCCTTGGAGATCAATCTTTGAGATCTAAGATATGATATAAACTTCCCCTTAGGAGCTAGAAAACCACCCTCTCACATAATAAATGGTTCACTAGGGAATTTAAAGACAACCTTACAGGTCCGACAATCTAGAGAAGCATACCATAAGTGCAACCAATTCATCCTCAATATGCAATAAAAATCCACCATATCTAACTTAAACAGATCCACCAAAGTTTCTTTACTACTAATAGATACCACACACTGCCTATAGACTCTTCAAGCAATTAGAGAGTCACCTATTGGGGTAGAAATAGAAAAAAGGTCTGAAACACACTCCGGACCAAAACCAAAATGCTCAGCCATAAATGGGGTCACATAAGAAAGAGAGGACCTTGGATCAAGTAAAAAATACAGATATCAGGAAAAGAGTTTCAATATACCAGTCATGACATCAGGCGATGCCTCAAACTCCTATCGGGTAATGAGAGCATAGAGATAATTTTGACCAGTGTGGAAACTAGATGAATCATATTTTGGTGCCATAGATGGTGATGAAGCAATTAGAACCTTGTTCTCCCCCAAAGCAACCTTACCAACAGGACAGTTTCTAAGCATATGCCTTGGCTAACCACAGTGAAAATATATGTCCCTCCTCTCATCATAAATACCCTAATGCAACCTACCATAAAACCTATAAAAAGGATATGGTTGAGCTAACTGGGACCCACTAGCCTGAGATTGGGCACTCTATGCCCTTAAGTTATCGCCACCTTGGAAACGCCTATCACCCAACGGCTTTAGGTAGGGAGCACTAGTTGTCGAGTAAGACCAAGAATTTCCCCACTTATTTTTGGGCTACTTACCACTATCTTTGCAATTTTGTTATTGGCCACCACCACGCTCAGAGAACCTAAACTTTTTGTCATGCCTCTCCCCTATTTCTACTTGCTTCTTCTTTTTTTTCTCTACCTGTTGTATATACATAACCAATGTGGAGATATCCATATCCTTGATCCACAAGGCAGTCTTACTCTCCAATATTAACTCTCTGGATAACCCAGAAATAAACTTCATAATTCTATCCCTCGTGCTATAAACTATCTCTGGAGCACACCAAGATAACTGGTGAAACTTTAAGGCATACTCTTTAACATACATCTTACCTTGCTTCAGATTAACAAACTCTTCCACTTTTTCTTTCCTTAACTCTTAAGGAAAGAAGTGGTCCAGAAAAGCACCAGAGAAATCCTCCCACAAAGATGACTCAGCACCATCACCCCTAGTCTGTTCCCATTATGCACACCATTAATATGCTACACCCTCTATATTAGTGGCTGGCATAGCACAAAAGATATTTTCTATCTCATCCAGAAAACCTTAAGAGTCCTCCTCCACCTTAACACCAGTAAAGGTTGGAGAGTTCAACCTCATGAACTGGCCAACCCTAGTGGCCTTAGAAGATGGAGTAACAAGTACACCAAGCTTAGCCTGAGAAGCTACCAACTGTGCCAACACTACCAACCATGCCAATATGTGGATGTACTGACGTAACTCAACATTCATTATATCTACATAAAGAGCTCGGGGAAGGCTAGAGAAAATTAGTAGAACTCTTTAACAATTCAAAACTAGACCACTCAGTCATGTCTGGACCCCATTAGTAGAATGAATCCCATCAGCATTGTCCTTAGTTGGGACAAAAAAGTTTTTGTGAGCTTCAGATTATCGAGGAGGCATGATCTGAAAAGAGAAAAACCATAAATTACAGGAGATTTTAGGACCTTAGACTTTACAACTCAAAAAGATAAAACAAGAAAGAGAAACATTCCTAAATGCCTTATAGCCTCACCCTTAGAGTATGGCGTGCTACACACCCTTAAAGAAACTCTACTCGACAAAGCTTTGTGGACTCCCAATTGACCATAAACCTAGGGTTCTGATACCAATCTGATATGACCCAAACTAGATCCTAGTAGTGTTGGCTTTGTTGGGTCCGACCGGGACCGGAGATTTGCCCCAAAACCTAACCATAAGTATCTTGCGCCCTATGTCAGATGTATTCTAAACATATGACAAGATATAAGAATCATAAATCAAATACATTAGTTAAAGTCTATAGACATATCCAGCCAGTATCAGCACAATACCAGTACCAATGCCAAGGCTAACACTAATACCAGCACTGCCCATGCCTACAGTAGTCACACAAAGCCTCTAACGAAAAACAAAAAATATTCTTTTGGGATATGCCCCCGACCATAGCCATAACCAAAGTCCAAAAATTAATGAAAAGTATAAAAAAAAATCAAGCATGAAATGGAGTCTTTCATAGTATGGAAGCTCACCACTTTAGTCTAACATAAAGTTGTCCCCAAATCTAAGATCACTGAGTAGGAGAAGTAGTATGGTCGATTCCTACATCACATGGGAATGCAGCTCTCGAAGATGGATTAGCAAGTGAATGCTAGCATGTACTCAGGAGTAAAGATAAAATAATTTTATTATTCAAAACCAAAGTAAGTAATTATATACAGCCACATACATACATAAATACCATGCTGGGGAAGAAAACTGGGTTTAGCATACATTTAAATCATTAACCTAGGATGTGTAGCTTGATCATCCTAAAACCACCCACAAGCTATATGGTTTCAGTCTTACCCCCTAAATGGGCTCTAGTGCATGTAGCCACATGAACAGGAGATATCATAGGGGCCAGAGATTTTTGTGTTCCCTTTGCCCTCCATGATACATAAAGACAAGTATAAACTTAGGAGATTCCCGTGTACCCCATAAGTATATGGTCACCATGACCAACCCTCATATCGGTAAATATGAGTTTTCAGTGTCCGTCTATTGGAATCATACCTTCATTATTAGCTATCATAACCCTTCATTATTTCTAAATTAAGACCTTTACCACATAACCAAACCACTAATTCCAGAGTTTATTACCAAGGCATTATGAAGTGGTAGCGTCATACCAACTATAGCTTGCAAGCAATGGCATTAGCCAATACCTAAGGGATTCCCATGTACCGCATAGGATTTCCAATCAATCAATACCATGGCTACCAAGGCATTTCCAAATCATTTAATTCAATCAAACCATTTAGGGTTCCATTACAATATTATGCAATGTAAGGTTTCCAATAAAAGTCAAACTATGTGACAAAAACATTCTCATATGCATTTTAACAAACATATTGAGGGCATGTATTTTCCAAAACCAAAGCAAAGAACCAATTAACCATTCCCATGCGACCACATGTTCAAACCAAAATTATTAGCACATAGGAAAACATCATCCAACCATTAGTAACCAAAACCCCCCAACACATATTTCAAAACCAACACAAACCCATAATCATGCCATGAAAATCATTCATTAAAATATTTTTTTAGTTTGAACTAACAATAAGGGAGGAGTGACATGCCCTTTATACCAAAGAATATGGAGAGAAACCACCCTTGAGAGCCTTAATTGACCACCTTGAGAACACCCTAACCTCCTTTCTTAACCAAGAGATTGAGAGAGATTTAAGAGTGTTTTGAGAATATTTAATTATGAATAATAGGTTAAGAAATCCTATAAAAGTGTTTTATGTCATGGGATCCAAAGGAGTTATTAGGGGGAAATATCCAGAATACCCCCAACTTAAATTGTAAAAATTCCGCATGTGGGTACTATTTAGACCCCTTACTCGTACCCACATAATAGAAGTGGTACCCTCCACTCGTACCCAAGATAAAAAGTTAGACTCTATATTCTATCTAATATACGACTTCCCTTGCCAAAATCATACCATTACCATACAATAAGTACCCATCTAGTCATGCCCTAAGCAGAATGTCAATAGCTAGACACAACATACGATTTAGACCCTACTTCTTGTATTATGTACATTCAACTCTTATGGAGACTTTTTGTACCTTGGATAGAAAACAACCAAAACCACATTGAATAACATACAACCAAGCCCCCTAAATTGTATCCACATCATTCGATAAGTAATCATGAGTTGTATGATGATAAGAAAGCATAAACTCAAGAAATTTCTAAGGGTCAAAACTCAGGGTATTTCAATGGGCCCAGTTTTTTCTTAGCTGGAAGGGCCCCAATGTGTGTGGCTGAACGAACTAGAGGGTATACATATGTACTATAGGGAACTCAAGCCTCCTAGCATATCAAAGTAACACAAGCACCAAATCATGTAATATAATATAGGTTACTCGAACCTTCCAATTATATGATAATACAAAAAGGGACTCAAACCATCAGATCATACAGACCCCCACGTCGGGAATAGCGGTTCTCAGTATTAGTTCCTTGGGACCTCTACTTTCATGACTCAGCTACACAACCCTCATTAAAGACCAATTAAATCATTTATCACATATTCCTATTCATTGAACCATGATACATATTTAGGCATACATTATTGGTATCGTCATACCAACTACACTTACAAGGTAACATCAACATGCCAAAAACAATTTTGTTATTTGGGGAAATACACATCCCCTTTGGTTTATTTATGTAGTAGTTTGGGCCCTATAAGGTTTGATTCAAAATCATTATTCTTTATTAATTTTTCATATTATGAAATAGGTCAAGAGTATTTCAATATGTATGTTTTTCATATGCAAAACTAAATTCACAATATGAGGTTGAGGTCATTACCACTTTAAAAGTCACAAGTTGGGGGAAATCATAACCCCCTACTTTATTCACCATACCCATGAACGCCACCAGTTCAAAACCATAATTAAAGCATTAACGATCATATATAAACCATTGAAAAACATTGTTCAAAAATAAACATTCAAAACCCTCAACCCATGTTTCAAAACAATCATCAATACCATATAAACAACACTTTAAACATATGTTTTTCACAAATTAGCAATTAGGAAAAGTAACATGCCTGAAATACTAAGTTTCATAAAAAAATTCAACACTTGAGCCCTTGGATGACCTACTTCTTAGAAATCCTAAGTATCTTGTTTGAGAGAATTCGAGAGAGTTCTAAGAGGATTTAATCAAGTTATTAATGAAAAATAACCCCCTTGATTGCTTTATGAATGTGGGGTTTTAATTGGATAAGATGGGAATTATCTAAAGTTCCCTCAAAATAAATCTAAAATTTTATTGCTAGTGTCTACGGGTAACTATACAACTCGTAGGGATTCGTTACAAATCATCACCATGAGTTGTAGCTAAGACAGTTTAAAGGGCACACACACTGTTGACCCTATGACTCAACTAATATGACTCATAATAGGACCCTACAACTTGTGGGGTACAGTCAACACAAAAACCATTTGGGGTAAACACTGGATATCCTACGATTTGCAAAAAATGACTCATAATGAGTCCTTACAACTCATAATGATCCACTCATAATCAGAACAGAACTTAGCCACGCACATACTATTTAGGCTATATTTTGGGTCCAACGACTCATCATGGGTCTTTACGACAAATGACCTTAAGTCATAATTAGGACAACAACTTAAGCACCATTCACTAAACACCTTACGACTAGGGTCATATGACTTGTCAAGACCCTTATGACTCGTAAGGTAAGTCGTAGTCAGAACAGTGAGGATAATATTTTAGAAATTCTCAGATATCAACACCTGGGAATTTAAAATAATATCCTATGAGATAGTAATATTGGTATAAGAGTGACTAACCTAAAAGAATATGAGTAATATCATAGCCAAATACACATCAGTCTCAAAAATAAAAAGACAAAGCAAAAATATAGAAGGCAAAGAAAAGGTCAACTCTTGCTCTGAGAGCTCACCCTATCTTTAAACTATAGCTCATATGATCGTAGTATCAACAATGATAACTAATACTTGAATCTGCACAAAAAAGGTATAGAAATATAGTATGTGTATCAAATCCACTGGTACTTAGTAGGAGTGATCGACTGATTGAGCTAAATCATAATATAAGCATAATAAAATGTGAGATAAATAAGCTAAGTCAAGGTAAAAGGGAAAACAAGGAATAACACTCCAAATACTGTAAATAAATAGACAAAATAATAATAATAATAGTAAAGAACAACACAACTACATCTAAAGAACTAGCCCCTAAAGCTAGGAAGTGCAATAAGTAAATATCCCAATGTGGGCCCCATAATCCTAGAGAGTGCAAGCAAGGAGAAATAATGACATACATTATGATAATAAACTACTTCTCAAAAACATAACCATGGAACCTTTCATACCATCAACACTGAACTCAAATCAGCTCTATAACCGTTATAAATAACCTCTAAATGTCAAACTCGAATTAGATCTCTTATAAACATTTGTTAGACTTGAATCAGAACCCAATATCATGAATAATACCGGAATCAAATTGTCTTAAAAATTATAAATTGACAAATTACAGCCAAAACTAGTGTCATCTCCTAAGCATCATTCTAAATAAATAATCATATGTATATACCTTCTCAATTTCTAAAATATAAATTTAGATGATGAATCAAATTTATAAAATCAATAAGGAGCTAAGAACATCTTAGCCAAAGATGGGTCAAAGGACTCCACTTCTAATTTTTGAAATTCATTCTAAAGCAAATCCCACCACAAACTAGGCTAAGGTATATAAGTTTACTATTAGATATTAATTAAGCCACATGCGAGTCTAAGATAGCAATTCTACCTGAAGAATGGGTAATTAAGTCAATTATACCGAATTTACGGTTCCTTAATTGGCTAAACAATTTAATTCATGCTAGATATAATTAAAAGTCCTAATTTTCAACCCATATCTATCATATTATCATAAATATAATACAATTTAGCCAAATCTACGAAAAAGGTAAACCTAGCCTGCTTATACGCGAAAGAAAGCCTGTTAAAATCAGCTAAATCAATGATTTTTTGGGGAAACTTTAGCAGCACGATGCTGAAACACTCTGGTTTCTAGACCTTAGAAAATTTCAAGGAATTTTGGTCTCTGGACTCAATAAAACTCATAGGTACTAGCCATATATTGGGGTATAAATGGTATGGTCCAATCGTATGCTGACTAGTGTTAGTTGGTGGAATGGATTTTGGTCACTGGAATGGGTACGACTTACTGATACAAATCATATGGTTGGATATGGATCATTTGGTTTCTTTACTTGACCTTAGACTTGGCTACTTAAGTTGGATCTAAGTACGAGTGGCTCACCGGGAGCCGTAAGACAGGGTACGAGTCATACCCAGGACTCATATGTTGGTCAGTATTCAAAACCTTCTGGGATTTTATCTTGTGAGGGATATGGGTGAAGGGTACGAATTATATGTTGTCAATAAAACTTGGGTAGGATGAGTCGTACATTACACAGTGCTGGGTCCAAGGGTTAAGTCTTAGGATACGAGTGGTGGGTCAGTCGTACCCCTGTGATGGGATTTTGTACAAGTTAAGTGGGAGTATTTTGGACATTTCTCCACTTATCCTAATAAGGTCCCATGACTTCTAGCTCACTTGGGACTCTATTTACCCTATTATTCTATTCATTAACATGAAGAAACTCTTCCTAAACACTCTATAATTCTCTCAAAAACATTAGGGCAAAGAGAGATAGGGTTTCAACTAGAGGACTAATTTGAGGATCCTATTAGTGGTTTATCTCTATCTACTTTGTCAATTAAGGCATGTTCTCTTCCATTATTGTTAGTTCCAACTAAAGGAATAGTTTTATACAATGTTTGTATGATTTCATTATTGTATGATTTTGAGCTTTAACTATGATTTATGGGATTTGGTTATAAATTCTTAGTTATGGTTTTCCCATGTTTTAATTATTCTTTTGTATGCATTAATGGTGGTTTTGGATAACTGGTTGCATGGAAATGGTTCTTTGGCTTTGTAAATACTATGCGCCCAATATGTTTGATAAAATGCCTTTAACAATGTTTTCATTATAATATTGGATTTTCAATAGAACCTATGCATGGTTGAAACTTGGTAATGGAACCCCAAATGTTATGAATGGTTTAAATGGTTTTAAATAGATTAGAAAGGCCTTGGTGGCCATAGTTTTGGTTAATTAGAAATCATTAAGGGTAGATGAAATCCTTAAACCTATATATGGTTGTCTATGGACAAAACTTGCAAGTATAGTCGATATAATGATACCACTACTAATGGACTTGGTTATAAATGGTAAATGAATTTGTTGGTTGCTTGGAATGGTTTTAATTAGGCAATAGTGGAGGGGTGTGTTACAACGCCATGGAAGGTGGAGGTCCCAAGGGGACCAAAATGGAAAACTCATATTTACCGATGTGAGGTTGGTCTTGGTGACTGTGTGCATGATGGAACACATTATATTTACGGGATGTACTATATGGCTTTAGGCACTGGACCCCTTTCAGTAGGGAGAGCTGAACCCATATAGATCGTGGGTGGTTTAGGATAACAAAGCTACACAACTCAAGTAAAGGTTTTAATGGCATGGTAAACCCAATTCCTTTTCTAAACATGGTTATATTTTATATATATATATATGTATGGTTGTGTGCATATGGATGGTTTTACTTGGTTTTATAAATGGCATTATTTTATCCTTATATTAAGTTCATACTAACGATCACTCGCTAACCCCTCTTCGGGAGGCTGTATACCCACTCTATGCAGGAAATGCCTGTTCTACTTCTCTTATATAGTGATTGACTCGGGGATAATTATTGGATTAAAGTGGTAAGTTTTTATCATTTTAGAAGGCTTTATTTTATGTTATGGATATTTTTAGACATTTTAGTTTATTTCTGCATATTGGTTTTGGCTATGGTTGGGGGCCTATCCCAACCGGACATTCTTACTCTTTTGGTTAGAGGCTTTGTGGTACTGCTATGGGTTTGAATAGGCGGGATCAACAATGGTGTCAGCCTTAATATTGGCATTGGTATTGGGGATTATACCGGTTGACAATATTATTAGTTGTTCCATTGTATTTTATTTTGGGATTTATCAAATTATGTTTTGGAACTCATTTGGTTTTGGCCTAATTTATGGCCTTTGTTTCGGTGGTGGTTTGTCTTGGTGATTTAGTAGGTATAGTTTGGTGTGATAGGATGACTTGATAGGGTTGGTCTAGGAATAAACCTATACCAAAGTCAGTCTTTGTCCAGTTATGTCATCTTGCTATTTCTTCGGTGCTCAGCCGACTCAAAGTATGCTAATATTGGTTGGGTTGGGTAACAGGGGGTGGTCCCCAGTCCTGGTTGAACTTAGGATGACCATTACTATGAGGCTCTCGATCGGGTCATGTAAAGTTGGTATTAGAACCTTAGGTTCATGCTCAATTGGGAGTTCACAAAGCCGTATTGAGTCGAGTCTCTTTTAGGGGTGTGTAGCACGCCACACTCATAAGAAAAAGGCTACAAGGTATTTAGTAATGTTTCACTTTCTTTGTATTCTATTTTTATTCCTGGAGTCTAAGTCCCGGAATTCTTTTCTTATTCTTGGTTGTTTACTTCTCAGATTATGCCTCGATGATCTGGAACACAAGAAAACTCTTCAGTCCTATCTGGGGATAATATTGATGAGGCATGTCTTACATCTGGAGTTCATCTTTGATCTCAGGGTCCTATCCCGATAGTTTTAGAGTTCCTCCAATTGCTACTAGTCCTCCTCAGGGTGAGATGACTAATGCAAAATTTTGCCAGTCCATTCATACTATTGCTAAATTGGTTGCTACTCAAGCTGAGCGGGATGCGTATGGTGGGTTATTTACTGAGGCCACAAGGTTTGGCTAGTTTATAAAATTGAATCCTCCTAATTTTACTGGTGTGAAGGTGAAGAATGATCCTCAGGTTTCTTGGATGATACGGAGAAGATATTCAGGGTGATGCAGGCCACTAATTTGGAAGGTGTAAACTTTGTAGCTTATCAGCTCAAGGATGTTGCGTACTAATGGTACGAAGAGTGGGATAGGGATAGAGAAGATATGGAGTAGTCATCCTTATGGGATACTTTCTCTAGTGCTTTTATGGATCGTTTTCTTTTCTCAAGAGCCAAGGGAAGCAAAGATGGAGAAGTTTGTAAATCTTAAGCAAGGGAGAATATCTGTCAAAGAATTTGGCTTGAAGTTTTATCAGTTGTCAAGGTATGCTCCTGATTTGGTGACTAACATGAAAACGAGAATAAGAAAGTTTGCTTCTGGTTTGAATTGGGATTTAATCTTGGAATGCAAGACTGCTTTGATGATTAAAGATATGGATATTTCTAGGTTGATGATTCATACGCAGCAGGTAGAAGATGAGAAGAGGAAACAGGCAGAGTTTGGAGATCGGTAGGGTAAGAGAAGCAGGTTTTCTAATTAGGGAGGTGCTTAGTCTCAGGGTGGTCGGGATGGCAAAAAATGGTAGAAAAAGAAGTGGGAGAGTTCTGGATCCTTTTTTACTGCTAGTGATCCTTAGCCAAAGCAGTCGGGTACGTCACCAAGGTGGTGATAATTTCTGGGCACAAGTGCCCAATCTCAGGCGAATGAGGGTCAGTCAGTTTCTTTATGCCCTCCTTATTGGTTCTATGGTCATCCTCATCGGGTTATTGCGATGAAGGGAGCACATGCTTCAAGTGTGGCCAAGCAGGCCATCGACTTAGGGATTGTACGGTTCATAAGGTTGCTACAGGAGTAAATAAGGTACTGATGGCTTTATCTTCTGCTACTGCACCCGATGGTGTCGTGACTACTCCTGGTAATACTCCTGGTTCTAGTGTTGGTCGAAACAGGTTATATGTTTTGGCATCCCGACAGAAATCTGAGGTATCGCTTGATATTGTTACTAGTACGTTACAACTCTTTTCTTCTTATGTGTATTATCTTCTTGATCTAGGGTCCACTCTCTTTTATGTGGCCCCATTTGTGGCTGTATGTATTGGTTTTGATCCTGAGGTTATTTTGGATCCTTTTTCTATTTCTACCCTAGTAGGTGACTCGGTTACTGCTAAGAGAGTCTATAGAGGATGTATGGTATCTATTGATGGTAGGCAGACTTTGGCGGATTTATTTGAACTTGATATAAAGGATTTTGACGTTATTCTAGGGATGGATTGGTTACGTTCTTGTTACGCGTCCTTTAATTGTTGGACCCATAAGGTTACTTTTACGTTCCTTACTGAACTGATTGTATAGTGGGAGGGTGATTCTCTAGCTCCTAGGGGGAGGTTTATTTCTTATCTTAGAGCTCGGAGGTTAATCTCTAAAGTTTGTCTTTATCACTTGGTCCGGGTTAAAGATTCTAACTTAGAAGGTCATTTTTTACAGTCAGTTCCGGTAGTAAATGAGTTTCCTGAGGTCTTTTTGGATGATCTTCTTGATGTTCTTCGCATAGAAAAATAGATTTTTCTATTGATTTGGTTTTGAACACTCATCTAATATCTATTTCTCCTTATAGAATGGCTCTGGCTGAGTTGAGGGAACTCAAGGAGCAACTTAAGGATCTTCTAGATAAGGGGTTTATTCATCCTAGTATATCTTCGTGGGTTGCACCGATGTAATTCTTGCACAAGAAAGATGGTTCCCTTCGGCCGTGTATTGACTACAGGAAGTTGAATAAGGTGATGGCCAAGAACAACTATCCTCTCCCAAGGATAGATGATCAGTTTGATCAGTTGCAAGGTGACAAGTTCTTTTCTAAGATAGATCTTAGGTCTAGGTATCATCAGCTAAAGATTAGGGAGGTGGGTATCCCTAAGACGATTTTTCATACTCAGTATGGGTACTTTGAGTTTTAGGTGATGTCATTTGGACTGATTAATGCCCTAGCGACATTTATGGACTTGATGAACAGGGTTTTCATGTAGTTCTTGGACCTCTTTGTCATTGTTCTTATTGATGACATTCTGGTTTATTCTAAAAGTGAGGTGGATCATTCTAATCATCCCTGTGTGGTATTGCAGACCTTGAAGGAACAACAGTTGTATGCCAAGTTCTCTAAGTGTGAGTTTTGGTTGAACGCTGTGACTTTTCTTAGTCATATTATTTCTAGCGAGGGTATCATGGTGGATTCGCAAAAGGTGTTTGTAGTTAAAAGGTGTCCTAGACCCATGACTTCAAACGACATCCGGAACTTTTTGGGCTTAGCTGGTGTCACGATCCGAATCGGGGCCGCCCTAGCCATGACAAGCATCCCGAACCATGAAGGCCCGGTACGCCCTTCTGTATCTGGTAATCATGCATAATATTAATATGATAAAAGAAAATGCGAAAAATGGAGATCTAGTACGGAAACATGGTCAATCTAAATTTAATCATAATACCAAAACTATAATTCAAAAGCATCTGAATAATAGTATCTGACTCAGTCTACAAAATCTCTACTAAATCTCCAAACAACACTATCTGAAATCTGGGACAAGGCCCCTAGTAGACAAAAACTGTAGAATAATAAACAACTGTAAAACATTAGGCCTTCTCAAATATAGAAGGCTCACCACTGCACAATCTCTTCTGCTATCGGAATTATCTACTGCTTATCTGGTTCCCTAGACCATACCTCAAAACCTGAGAGGTTGGAGGGGGTAGGAGGTCAATACAGAGGTACTGGCACGCAGAACAAATCCTAAATTCATACATATACATATATATGTAAATTGATTTTGGGGGAAAAGACCACAACGCCAAAGCAATAGTAGCATTGAAAGTTTCGAAATGCATAATTAATAATATAGTTTTCAAAATCTCCATAAAATACATGCATTAAAACCTTTAAATCATGCTTTAATAATTTCAAGGCCATGTAGTTTTTAGGATAAACCCCGCGTACCTCTATTCCAGAAAATAATGGATGATTCTTGAAGCTTACGATTTGGGGATCCCAAATCTTTAATTTGTTTCTAAAACTGACGGTTGAATCTTGATTTCTCTTGAATCCTTTGTAAAAACCCTAAACTATGTTCTTGGATAATTTTGATGAATATGACTCTATTTTGGCTTCCTAGGGATTAAATCCCGTGTTAGAGAGGATAAGGGATTGGAGAAATACCAAAATACCCTTAATGATATGGACTGAAAGCTGAAAATTTGGTGGCGCGGTCCACTGGGCGGAGCCCTGCCTAGAGCACCGGAGTACCTAGGGCATCGACCCATCTAGAGCGATGCTAAGACCTGGGCGGCGCCCCGCTTAGAGCGGCGGGGTACCCCAGGCGGCGCCCACATATCACCTCGAGCAACTGGAATTGAACACCAAACATGCCCTTAGGCTTGTCTAAATATGCTGAAACTCACCTGTAATACACTATGACCTTGCCCCATTGTAAAGCAATAATAAAATCTAAAATCGGAGGTCGGGAACTTCATAAAATAATTCACCGAAGTTCGGAAGCTTATGGAATGAAGAAAGTTTCAACACTTAGCCAAATTTTTGAGTGCTAAGCTTCTCTTGACAAGCTTAAAAAGGCTTTAACAACTCGGAAAATTTTTGGGGTGTTACATTATCTCCCCTTTGGGAACATTCGTTGTCGAATGTCACTGACTAGGCTAAGAGTACTGATCGGCCGGACTTACTTGAAGGACGAGAACATCTGAAACATATCTATACGACGAAAACTACTGATATACTGACTCTTCTACTAAGTATGCATAGCTGATGCATAGAATACCCATTGAAACTATTGATGAGCTAAACTCTCATAATGAACATCCATATCTGATGCATAGATTTGTGACCGAGTTATTCTCATGAATGCATGACTGAATGCACTGATAAGCTAAACTTCCACTACTGAGCATGCATATCTAATGCATGAGTATCTGACTGAACTGATCTTGAAAGTATGACGAATTATGCAACGATAACTGATGCAAAGCTTGTAATGAGAATCCGAGCATGAACGTGCATGGATTTAAGGAATCAACACACTGGGGAGTTATAGGGTATCTCCCCTCTTGGGCACTATGTCCCTTTAATTCGTTATATACTAAAAGTTATGGTCAATTGAAGTTGACCCAAGTTTTGACGCTCACTCAAACTCGAATGACAGGAAAGCTTTCAACCCATCCTTGAGTTAGGGGACCTCTATGATCTCAATTCATGCTCAAATATGTCCCCACACTACATAATTAATTATTATGCCAAATTTGCATCGATGGAATAGATTATCTCTTGGGGATGGTCCAACACATGAGACTTTGGATAGCAGGACTGGGTGAAAAAGTGGAAAACCATAGTACTTGTCTGCCAGACTGTTAAATTGAATTGCTGGCTATACAGACTGAATTATACTGAACACTTACCTCCAACTGGAGTATCTCTTCGACACTCTTTCTAAAGAAGTTCTAGTAGTATTAGGGAGCAAAGAATTTTAGGCATGATTTACACAAGACATATAACTAAGGAATCACTACCTTGGCACTACTCTATTGCATGGAGTATAGACATTTAACTCATAAGCTAGGATAGAATTTCCAAGCCTTAGGCAATACAACTTCTTACTTTCAAGCTTAGTACACTTCTAGAATACTTCATTAACTATACTATCCCCTTCAAATACCATATACATTCGATTCAACTTATAATTCTCATATGGGCATTGACAACTCTTTCTACTAATGTCTAAAGTAACATAAATCCTTCACTGTGGTCAAGCCTAATTCTAAATCATAAGATACAACATGCTACACCACGATACTAGTCTAAACCATATGATTCAATCTTCTATATCCCCCTTTAGAGATCACACCTTAAGCATAACGTGCCTTACCACTTCAATGATTTAACTTTGAACTCTTACTATGGATTCACTAACGCATATTGTGATCTTTTACTAATGAATTGAAAATCCTCATTTTGTAACTGGAAGAGTACATGATTCTCTATCACAAGCATGAACATAAACTATTATCATGGAACTGAAACGCAAGGCATGAGTAGGTATTGGGATCACTGAAAATTATTAAGATAAGAATGGGTTGAGATTCACCCTCACCTTCTGATGTTCTATATCATACTGCATCACTACTAGAATCTGAGAGACTTACTTGGTTATTTGTTCTATCATCTCCCCCTTGGCTTAAAGCCATCACCTTACTAGATTCTAAACTGAACCACACTTACTGCACTCTGGAGTATGGAATACAACAATACACGCAATTAGTAGAACTTAACCGGAATGACCACACTTGGAAGTGGAAAACCCACTACTAATACCACCTTCTGAGATACACTTTATCTTTCTATAGCCTCCATTAGTCATCATATAATATTTGAACACTTACTAACTTCGAATCTTCATGAGTATCCCCAAAGTTAAAGTGCACACCCACTAGTGCTTCTACTCTTATTTCTAATAGCACAACTTTCAAAAACTCAAACTTAGATTCTAACACTTAACATGGATATCACCAAGCCTTTAATGAACCACTCTATATATGTCATAGCCTACCAATATAGCAACTTTAAACTTATAATCCTCTACCATGAGAATCAAGATCACATCAAAAGGCTCAACACTATCAATCATAGCTCCTTAACTTGGCCATTTAGAACACCATATACCATCTAACTAGTCTTTTTCCACCTTGCAACTCAATAGTACCACTAGCCATACACAATATGAAGTAGCCTTAGAAAAATACCGCAACCTCATATAACTTCATACATACAACATCATACTTCATTACGAATCTAATAAACTTAATCTCTTGCATAGACTATTCAAGCCAAGCAGATCACTTCCATAAAACCGGTATCATTACTCAACCAATCATCACAACTACCTTAATGGCCATCAACTGTCCAACTTAATGTCTAGTGCTAACATGATTTTCAATCCAGTCTTATACACAATTCTCACTAAACATTCATCATTAACCTTAAACCACTACTTTTACAACCACATCCTACACTTAAATTCAAGCCTATAGTCTAGTATGAATCATCTACCACCAATGAAGAATGCAACATAATATACTAGTCCATCAAATTGGAACATTTTACCCAAATGCCTCAAAAATCTACTACACACCTTCTCACAAGTAATACTAGTTTACAACTACCAATGAAAAGAAAGTCAAGGGTTATAGTCATATAATAGACTTGATCAACCCTAATCTTATATTATAACCCCATACAATCTTATCTACTTATACGGCTTTCTAACATCACACTTACTTATCGAAGCATACATTTAGACTACCTTGAACTTCCATAACAACCATGGGTCTATAATTATATCCTACTGGCTAATCTAGCCATTTTCATACTTCAAGCAAACAACAATTCACCTTGACTAATAACTCCTTCTCTTCCGTCTACTAAAATAACACACAAGGAAATATCCCTTCATTATCAACGCATGCAAAATAATATGGCCATACAATCCATACATGCTACTAGCTACCATATTAGTCTATCACTATAAAGGGGTAAATCATCCCCAAATATCAGTTATTCAATAAAAATATTTATCTACACAAAATCATCCTCACTCTAACTTCTAACCTTGCGGCTTTACATCACTAAATTCTTGGTCCAATATTGCTACCAATAGGTCATGACACCAATACTTCAACTTATACTTCTATTCAGGTGGAAATACAGTTCCAACACTCTACTACATATCTCTGAAGCATGACATCTTCACATAAACTTTCGAAAATGACCGAATATACTCAATACAAAAGGCTGAAAAGCATGATTTTGTCAAGATCAAGGTTTACACTAGAACCAATACACTCTAAAGAACTAACAAACTCTTCTCAAGTCCTTGTAAAATTTTAAAATCTGATATGGTTCAATCATAAAAAACCATAACATTTAGACTCTAAACCACTGCACTTGAATTGCCCTAATAATGAGACATGTCTGAGAACATCAGAGTAAGAAAAGAATTGGGATAACTTTACTTTCATATGGACGACGCCATAGCACGAATTAGAGTATGGAAGAGGAACATTCTAACTCTATTACACGAACTAAAACATGAAGAAAGAGAGACATTCCTAAATGCCTTGTAGCCTCCTTCCTATAAGTATAGCACGCTACACACCTATAAACAAGACTCTACCCGATGCAATTTTACAGACACCCTAGGACCATGAACCATGTTCTTATACCAAATTTGTCATAACCCAAACTAGGGCTCTAGCCATGACGAGCATCCTGAACTATAAAGGCCCGGTATGCCCTTCTGTATCTGGTAATCATGCATAATATTCATATGATAAAAGAAAATTCAAAAAATAAAGATCTAGTACAGAAATATGGTCAATTTGAATTTAATCATAAAACCAAAAACTATAATACAAAAACATCTAAATAATAGCATCTGACTTAGTCTGCAAAATCTCTACTAAATCTCAAAACAACACTATCTGAAATCTGGCACAAGGACCCCAGTAGACCAAAACTATAGAATAATAAATAATTGTAAGACATTAGGCCTTCTGGAACATAGAAGGCTCACCACTGCACAATCTCTTTTGTTGTTGGAATTATCTACTGCTTATCTGGACCCCTAGACTGTGCCTCAGAACCTGAGAAGTTGGAGGGGGAGGGGATCAATATAAATGTACTAACACGCAAAGCAAATCCCAAAATAATTATTTATAATCAACATATATGAGAGTAGTTTAAAACAGTTCATAATCATACCACATAGTAAGAAAACACATGGGCATTTTAAAGGACTTTGTGACACTTTTGTATTACTTCTGCGCTAGGTAGTATACCCTATAATTTGGAACATTCCTTGGGCTATATGAAAACTGCCATTAACTCGGCAGCCAAGCCCCCAACCTAAGTGTGCCACAAGGGTCGGAGTCTCTGAATCTACTAAGCCACACAGTCGTCGCTAGCATATAATAATAATCTACCCGTATCGGCAAATACAGTTTCAGGATAAGAGTTGCTTGAACTTGCACCTTCTTTGGGTAACCAACTAACCCTCTTTAAATCCCTTTTTAAAACTCTATCAAAACATGCATTCTCTGAAAAATATACTCTGAAAACATGCTCTGAAAACATACTCTATTATGGCATAAATACATATGGTGTCGTCATACCATTGATTTGCAAATCACGTCTCTGAGCCATTATTAGTCTATCATAAATTTCTGTATTCAATACACAAGTTTTGAGACCAGTATTTCAATAACTCAATTCAGTGAATCTTTTTCTCAAATCTCATGTAAACACATGCAATTCTTTCTCATACACACAAGAACATATTGATATCAAGAAACACTCTCTCAATAATTCCAAATCGTGTTCAAATGCCAAGATATTGCAAAAACGTCTTTCAAATTACAAAACCATAATCTTTAATTCAACATAAGAGAGAGAGTTCATAATTTATGCTCTCAATAATCTTAAAATCTCAAATTCATACATATACATATATATATGTAAATTGATTTTGGGGGAAAAGACCACAAGGACAAAGCAATAGTAGCATTGAAACTTTCAAAATGCATAATCAATAATATAGTTTTCAAAACCCCCATAAAATACATGCATCAAAACCTTTAAATCATGCTTTAACAACTTTAAGCCCATTTAGTTTTTAGGATAAACCCCGCGTACCTCTATTCCAAAAAATAATGGATGATTCTTGAAGCTTACAATTTGGGGATCCCAAATCTTTAATTTGTTTCTAAAACCGACGGTTGAATCATGATTTCTCTTGAATTCTTTGTAAAAACCTTAAACTATGTTATTGGAGAATTTTGATGAATGTGACTCTATTTTGGCTTCCTAGGGATTAAATCCCATGTTAGAGAGGATAAAGGATTGGAGAAATACCAAAATACCCTTAATGATACGGACTGGAAGCTGAATATTTGGCCTGGCGCGATCCACCGAGCGGCGCCCTGCCTAGAGCACCGAAGTAACTAAGGCGTCGCCCCATCTAGAGTGATTCTAAGACCTTGGCAGTGCCCTTCTTAGAGCAGCGGGGTACCCCAAATGGCGCCCGCATATCGCCTTGAGCTACTGGAATTGAACACCACACATGCCCTTAGGCTCATCTAAAAATTCCAAAACTCACCCGTAATGTACTACGACCTTGCCCCATCACAACACAACAAGAAAATCTAAAATCAAAGATTGGGAAGATCACGAAATAATTTACCAAAGTTCAAAAGCTTATGGAATGAAGAAAGTTTCAACACTTAGTCAAATTTTTAAGTGCTAAGATTCTTTTGACAAGCTTAAAAAGGCTTTAACAACTCAAAAAAATTTTAGGGTGTTACAGTTAGGTATTATAGGCAATTTATGGAAGGCTTTTCACCGATAGCTACTACTTTAACTAAGTTGACTCAAAAAAAGGTTAAGTTTTCTCGGTAGGATGCTTGTGACGGGAGTTTTGAGAAGTTTAAAGATAAGCTAACTTCAACTCCAATACTGACTTTATCGGAGGGCAATGATGGGTTCATTATCTATTACGATGTATCTCGGGTAGGTATTAGTTGTGTTTTGATGCAGTATGGGAAGTTGATTGCCTATGCTACCAGACAATTGAAGGTACATGAGAGAAACTATCCTACTTATGATTTAGAGCTGTTGGTGGTTGTGTTTGCTTTGAAAATCTGACGGCATTATTTGTATGGTGTACACATGGATATATTTTCTGATCATAAAAGTCTATAGTATGTGTTCACTTAGAAGGAGCTAAATTTCAGGCAAAGAAGATGGTTGGGGCTTCTCAGAGACTACGACATGAGTCTTCACTATCACCTAGGTAAGGCTAATATGGTTGTTGATGTTCTTAGCAGGTTGTCCATGGGGATTTTATCTTATGTGGAGGATGGAAAATGGGAATTAGTGAAGGATATTCACTATTCGGCTAATCTTGGAGTTTGCTTCTTGGACTCTAAGGATGGAGGTATAATGGTACAAGATGTGGTTCGATTGTCTCTTGTTACAAATATTAAGAAGAAGCAAGTGTTGGATCATGTCTTGATAAAAATGAAGGGTGATGTTGGTGGGGAAAAGGTGATGGTGCTTGAGATCAGTGCTGATGGTACTTTACGGTACCAAGAAAGGTTATGTATTCCTGATGTAGACAATTTACACAAAGGATTTTAGCTGAGGAGCATGAGTCGCACTATGTTTTTCATCCCAGTTCCATAAATATGTATCATGATCTTAAGGAGATGTATTAGTAGAATGGTATGAAGAGAGATGTGGCTAATTTTATGGCTAAGAGCTTGGTGTGTCAACAAGTTAAAGTTGAGCACATAAGACCTGGTGGGTTGTATCAAGAGATTATTTTGACCTAATAGAAATGGGAGGTAATTAATATGGATTTCATTACCAGTCTTCCTCAATTTCAGAATCAATATGATTCGATTTGTTTTATCATGGATAGGATGACGAAGTTTGCTCACTTCTTGCCAGTAAGGACTAGCTTCTCAATGAAAGATTATGCAAAGTTATGTCTTCAGGAGATTGTGAAGCTGTATGGGGTACCTATTTAAATTATTTATGATCTTCATATCTCACTTCTAGTGGTCTTTTCAGAAAGGGTTAGGAACTAAGGGGAGTTTGAGTACTACTTTTCATCCACAAATGGATAGACAAGTAGAGAGAACTATTCAGACATTGGAGTATATACTTCGGGCTTGTGTGATTGATTATGGTGGCAATTAGGTTGAGAGTCTACCTTTGGTAGAGTTTTCTTACAATAATAGCTATCATTCTAGTATTAGTATGGCGCTTTTTGAGGCATTATACAGTAGGAGGTGTAGATCTCCTATTGGTTATTTTGAGCTTAGAGAGGCGGATATGATTGGTCCCGACTTGGTTTATCAAGCTCTGAAGAAGGTGAAGGTGGTTTGGGATAGGCTCAAGACTGCCTAAAGTCAGCAAAAATTCTATGTGGATTCTACGCGTAAAGACTTGAAGTTTAAGGTTGGGGATAAGGCTTTCCTTAAGGTATCTCTTATGAAGGGAGTAGTTCGATTTGGTAAGAAAGGAAAGCTCAGTCCCCGATATGCTGGTCCTTATGAGATTTTACGAAGGGTTAGTAATAGTGCTTATAAGTTGGAGTTACCTTCTAACTTGACTTTGGTTCATCTGGTATTTCATGTCTCCATGCTGAAGAAGTGTCTTGGTGATTCTTCTTCGATTGCTCCTTTAGAGAGGTTGGACATCTTAGACTCTCTGTCTTATAAAGAGGTCCCGGTTATGATCTCAGATAGGCAGGTTCGTCATTGCAGACTAAGGATGTGGCTTCAGTTAAGGTTCTATAAAGGAACCATAAGGTGGAAGAAGCTTCATGGGAATTGAGGGAGGATATGAAGTCCAAGTATTCACATCTATTTTTTGCTCTTTGGATTCATGCGAAAGGTATGTGTCTTCAACACATCTTTATTTTCTGAGTTTGTTAAAGAAAAGATTAATATCCTTGCCTCTTTCTTTTCAAACTTTGTAAAAGATCGGGAATATATTTGATAATGCAAATGACTAATGCGTATGGTTACCCCTACCTTGTCCGTCATTCGAGGAGTAAAGTTCCTAGTGGGGAAGACTGAAACACCCAGGTTTCTGGACCTTAGAAAATTCTTAGAATTCTGATCTTTAGACTTAATACGACTCATGACTATGAGCCGTATGTTGTGGTACAAATGGTATGGTCCAGTCGTATGCTAACCAGTGTTGGTTGGTGTGATAGATTTTGGTCACTGAAATGGATATGACTTGGTGGCACAAGTTGTATGGTTGGATACGGATCATTTGGTTCCTTCACTTAACCTTAGACTTGGTAACTTAATTTGGATCTGAGTACAAGTGGATCACCAGGAGCCATAAGTCAAGGTACGAGTCATACCCAGGACTCATATGTTGGTCAGTGCTCAAAACCTTCTAGATTCTATCTTGCCAGGGATATGGGTGAAGGGTACGGATCTTATGCTGTCAATACGACTTGGGTAGGATGAGTTGTACACTAGACATTATTGGGTCCAAGGGTTAAGGCTTAGGATATGAGTGGTGAGTACCACTCGTATTGAAAGGTACGACTCATGAGGGTCAATTGTACCCCTGTGACGGGATTTTGTGCAACTTAAGTGGGGGTATTCTGGATATTTTTCCACTTATCCTAATAAGGTCCCACGACTTATAACTCACTTAGGAGGCTATTTACCCTATTATTCTATTCATTAACACTTAGAAACTCTTTCTAAACACTCTAGAATTCTCTTAAAAGTTTTTGGGCAAGGAGAGCTAGGGTTTTAACTAGAGGACTAATTTAGGGATCTTGTTGGTGTTTTCTCTTTGTCTACTTTGTCAATTAAAGCATGTTCTATTCCCTCATTGTTAGTTCCATTTAAAGGCATAGTTTTATATAATGTTTTTATGATTTCATTGTTCTATGATTTTTGGGTTTTAACTATGATTTGGGGTTTTTGGTTATAAATGCTCGATTATGGTTTTCCCATGTTTTAGTTATTCTTTTGTATGCATTAATTGTTATTTTAGATAATTGGTTGCATGGAAATGGTTCTTTGGTAATGGACTTAGGTTTTGGAAATACTATGCCCCTAATATGTTTGATAAAATGCCTTTAACAATGTTTTCATTATAATATTAACTTTTCAATGGAAATTATGCATGGTTTAAACTTAGTAATGGAAACCTAAATGATATGAATGGTTTAACTGGTTTTAAATGGATTAAAAAGGCCTTAGTGGCCATGGTTTTGGTTAATTGGAAATCATGAAGGGTATATGGAATCCCTTAAACCTATATATGGTTGGCTATGGACAAAACTTGCAAGTATAGTCGGTATGATGATACAACTACTAATGGCCTTAGTTATAAATGGTAGATGGATTGGTTTCTTAGTAATGGTTTTAATTACATAATAACAGCGGAGTGTGTAGCAAAACTGTGAAAGTTGGAGGTCCCGGGGGGGACCAAAACTGGAAACTCATATTTGCTGATGTGAGGTTGGTCTTGTTGACCGTGTGCATAATGTCACACTTTATATTTGGGGGATCTACTAGTCATCCCAAGTTTTCTTCCTTGGTCGTGCGTCTTCATCCACTAGGGCCCTTTTAACTAGGAGAGTTAACCCATATAGCCCGTGGGTGGTTTAGAATGGCAAAGCTACACAGCCTAGGTAAAGGTTGTGTACATATGGATGGTTTTACTTGGTTTTATAAATGGCATTATTTTATCCTTATCCTGAGTTCATGTTAGCGGTCACTCGCTAACCTATCTTCGGGCGGTTGTATATCCACGCTATACAGTAAGCGGCCGTTCTACTCATCCTACATAGTGATTGACTTGGGGACAACAGTTGGATTGAAGTGGTAAGCTTTCATCTTTTTGGAAGGCTCCATTTCATGGTATGGATATTTTTAGACATTTTGCTTTATTTCTGGATATTGATTTTGGCTATGGTTGGGGGCATGTCCCAATCGGATATTCTTACTCTTTTGGTTAGAGACTTTTTGGTACTGCTATGGGTTGGAATGGGCGGGATCGATATTGGTGTCAGCCTTAATATTAGCATTGGTATTGAGGCTGATACCGATTGACAATATTATTGGTTGTTCCATCGTATTTCATTTTAGGATTTATCATATTATGTTTTGGAACTCATTTAGTTTTGGCTTGGCTTATGGCCCTTGTTTCGATAGTGGTTTGGCTTGGTGGTTTAGTTGGTACGGTTTGGTGCGATGGGATGACGTGATAGGGTTGATTTAGGAATAGGCTTATCCCAAAGTCAGTCTTTTTCCAGTTATGCTATCTTGTTATTTATTCGGTACTCAGTCGACTCAAGGTATGCTAATGGTGATTAGGTTGGGTAACATGGGGTGGTCTCTGGTCTTGGTTGCACCTGGGATGCCCATAACTATAAAGCCCCCGGTCGGGTCGGGTCAGATGTCATGCTGTCAAAAAGATAATCTACTCATCAATACGAGAACAATGATACTTATATTGTTTTTTACACTTCGAGTCTAAAATCAAATAAAATCTTAGGTGGGGCCCACTTGCAGAATTGCACTCTTGAAATCGTCAATACGTCTTTCTATGCTCAAGAAACATATACCCTCAAGAATGAGTAAATTCCGAGCTCAAATAATGTTAAAATCAATCCAATAATATTCTAGGAATTTTAGAGATAAATTGAAAATTAACCATGAATTTGATGGAAACTTACCAAGATTTTGATAAAGAAACGAGTATTCAAGCTCGCAATCACCCCCAAAATCGCCTGATAATGTTTCTCCCACTTTCTCACACTCCTTAGGATTTTCAATATTTAGACTTGTGAGAAAAATGGGAGAAAATTGAGCTAATTGGGTCATTTAATGGCCCTCAGGTGCTGCTTAAAATAGACATTTGACCACTTAAATGTTTACTGCTAAAGTGACCAAGTACTGCTAAAGCGGTACCCGCTTAAGCTGGCAGACTGCTAAAGTAAACTAACTGTCACTAAAGCGTGATCCACGGCTCGACTGGGCAATCCAAGGCCGCTAAAGCACCTAAAGGGCTGCTTTAACAGATGCATCAGCTGAAGACTTGAAAATTTTCCCAAGTCTTTACCGACCCCTCGAGATTCGTTTAAAATTTCATGAACACAAACGAACTATGCTACCCTACTAAATTAGATATTCTAGACTCAATGGCACAACCTAAATTTCTATCTGAGGTCATTTCGATAGGAAATGGGCCTCATATCCAAGGGTCATTTTAATTATATTTCAATCAATAGTTCGAAATGAGTCCAGAATCCTTGAAAACCAAATCAAAGATCTTTCTAGCCTGAAATCGACATTCTGGTGTTGTTGGAACTTGCAGAATTAGCATAGAGGTTGCTAAATTGGATTTTTTATGCGATAGCCAATTTTTGTCAGTGGAGACTTTAAAATGGAAAATTGAATCTAAAAATCAAATGAACCAATCGGTAACTGAACTGTCAGCTCGAACAAGTCATAAATGACTTGATACAACTATAGAAAAGCTCTAAACGGTGTAAATATATGGAAAAACAGAAAATAATCTGGAGGGTAATTACATATGATTCTACCATTAGTTGATTGAAGTTGATCTACAAGCCAATGTTTATGCAAGTTCTATTAAATTTGGTGGGAGTGACTCACGAGTGTTGATGATACTTTTTTATAACTATAATTGACATCATTAGTCATCTTATTAGAGGTACTAATGAATGTTATTGGTTTTTCCCTAGACTCTTCTAATAGAATTTGAACTAAGGAACTTTTTAATCAAATGGTAACACTAGTAGTCATAAGTTTCTTATAGTACTTTTCTTGGTTATTTGGTTAAGAACAAATAGTGTATTAATCGAACAAATAAATGTTGAACCTTTTTTTGAGTGGTAAAGATAACCATGACCTAGTTGGTAGTTATTTCATCATAAAAAAACAAAATTGTTCTTAACACTTAGATTGGTATAATTTCTCATTTTTCCTCATGGACTATAGTTATCTGGTACTGATACTTCGATGTCTTATTGCCAATTCTATTACAATTATTTTCTTTTTGAAGTGTCTAATATCAACAATTTATCACATGTTCAGGTGCGACAAATCATAGTTCGAGTGTCTAACGAAAATTTACTATCAAATGTAAAGCACGATTGATGGACTCATTATTTTATTTTATAATCTAAAAATATTATTTAATAATATTGATTTTCTTTAAAATTGGGTTATTCTTTTATGTAGGTTACAAGCTTACCTGAGACAAGTTAATAGGACAGGGCATTTAACATTCAGTTTGATATTTTTAAAATTTAATAATTTGGTAATTGGTAATAGAAGGTAAATATCCAATACAGTATTTTTAATCTTTGTTTCAGTAATCAATAAACTAAACTTTGATTTCGCTATCGTAATTGATAATACCATATAGTGATTTCATTCTCTGAAAATCAACCAACTCATTCTGAAGGCAAACTGAAAATGTATTCAAGTAAATAGAGTTGGAGTTTTTGGCTAATGCTATTGTAAAACAGAAGTGAACCTTTTGACCTTTGAGCTTTTAGCTTCTTTGGGATGATAATGTATCAATTAGATATGACCTTTATTTAATAAATAATTTGATATTCAGTATATTAATATCTTGAACTAAACCCAAACTCAAATATCATAATTTTAAAAGCTTACTCCTAAATATCGAATATCAAATTTCTTGATTCGATTTTCGATGTTTATACCCAACTTTACTAGCTAGTACTCCTTTCGTCCATATTTACTTATTCGTGTTTGATTTAACATATTTTTAACAAGATAAATAAAATGATGATTTTACGATATTTTTTGCAATTATTATATGTTAAAAAATGAATTGAAAATAATAAGTGTAGTACTTAATAATAAAAGTAAAATAGATATCAAATGATATATCATCTCCTAATTTTCTAAATTAGACTTATAAAAATCTATATTTATTTTTAGTATAATGAACAACAAAAATGATTAATCAATTTTTTCTGTCTCAAATTATATGACATAGTTGAAATCTCGAGATTTAACAATTTTTTTATCACTATTTTTAATACATCTTTTAAATATTATAAATTATTACTTTCTTTGTTCACTTTTATTTGTCATATTTAACTTGACATATTTATTAAGAAAAATAATTATTGACATGACTATTTTAATATAGTATCTCTATTAATTAATGTTTACTATTCTCTTAAAATTATTTTGGAAAGTAAACATAATAGTAAATAAATTGTCTTTTTTTAATATATTAAAAATGACAAGTGAAAATCCAATTAGGAAATAAGGCCTCATTTGTTTGCACCTAATGGATGTCTGAATCTGAGTGGTTCAGACTTCAGACCCTTAAGTGCATTTATTTTTTATTATAACTTTAGCTCTTAATAGGTCTGAATATGTCTTATTCATTCAGATCTAGAACCAAGTCTTAGGCTGCATTTGTTTTTCTTTAAGATTCAGACGTCTGAATCTAAATGCACATCTGAATATTAAGATATTGTCTTTAAATCTGAAAACTGAACGATTAAGACTGTTTGTTTTTCAACATCTGAATATGCAAAAATAATTATCTATATATATAATAAAATAAAAAATATAATTCAAATAAAAAAATAATTATATATTAGAAAAATATGTAATTTAATACAACAAAATTATTATTTGATTCAAAAAAATATTTATGTTTGTTAGTGACAATGAAGATAGTTTATAATGATGGTTGCGGTGACAATAATTAATGTTAGTGATTAATAATGTTGGTGGTGATAGTTGTGATGTTTGGTATTGTAATGATTATTATGATGGTGGTGATTGATAGTGATGGTGGTGGTTGTGATGTGATATTGTTTGATGTTAGTAGTTGGAGGTGTTGATTATGATGACTAAAAAATGAATGCATAATGGTTTATGATATGTTGGTGCTAGTTGAAGATGTTGTTAGTTGTGATAGTGGAGATGATTGTTAGTAGAGATAAATTGTAGCGATGATAGTGGTTGAAGTGGTGGTAGAAGTGGCGTTACTAGTGACAATGGTGGTGGTGGCCGAAGAATGTGTGGAGGTTGTGATGTATTAGTGGTAGTTAGCGGTGGTGCTAGTTGTGATAGATAAGGAATTGACTAGTAGTGGTTAATGATGGTGGTGGTGTTGGCGGCGGCGGCGGCGGCGAATATAACTAGAATAATAGAAATAGTAGGTGTAATAGCGATTGACAATAGTGGTTGGTAGTGATATTTGCTATCGTTGGTGGTTGTGATGGTAAAGGCGGTAGGTGGTGATGGATGGCAGTTGACAATGGTGGCGGTGGCAGGAGTGGTTAGTGGTGGTGACCGATGATTATGAATAGAGTGACGTTGAGTATTATCCAATACTAGAATACCTTTTCAGACCTATTAAGACTTGGTTCTAGATCTGAATGATCAAGACCTATTCAAACCTATTAAGAGCTAAAGTTATAATAAAAAACAAATGCACTTAATGG